>NC_042297.1:298636-388636 GCF_901000725.2 Takifugu rubripes
GTCAGCATGAACGCCTCCAGGCCGGCTCTGTTTGTGTCGTGTTTCACATAAAACAGGTGAAACTGTGGACGAGGATAATCAGGCATGGTTGAATAAATGTAGCCGTTCTCAGCACGACGGTTTCTTAATTCCTCCAATGTCAGGTGTTCTCCCGGATAATTCTTTTCCTGAAAACCTCTCCAGTTTGTCGAAGATTCCATTGTACAATTAAAAGTGATGTAGATTTTTAAAAATAAATCGCAGGAATAAATAATCTCAGAGCCTGAAGCCTCTTCTGATCGAGAGAAAACGAAATGATAGTTTCCGCAAACAGCTGAATGTTGTCAGAACCAACAACCACTCCCATTTCTCCCACAACATACTTGGTTTCATTATATTTTGCGTGCGGCTTCTTAGGTAGCTGGCCGCAACTAAACGTAGAATAATCAATAATGAATCGCTCAAAACAAATCAGCTGGAGACTCGACAGGTGGATTTCTCTCTCATACATCCATAACATCTGTTCAATATTAAAGTTGAACTGCACGTTAATAATATGATAATAACTCAACAGGGGAACTTTGGTCGCGATATTATCATCAAAGTTGCGCCATCCAGGCGTGGAACACAAGGCGCTCATGTTGCGACCTGTGACGACACCTTTAAAAAGACCCCTGAACAGTGGTTGGAGACATGCAGCCCTGCTCTGCTGGGGAAAACCTTTGACTCATGGCGTTGGTTGACATTGTTGTGTGTCTCCGTTGATGGGTGTGTCTCAATAGTTTCTCTTCTGACATTGATTTCCAGCCAAGACGGACTGATACCCCATTAAGTGTTAATTCCCCGCCACTATTCATCGATACACCTGCTAAAGCTCATCTGCTCACAGAGCGCCACGTCCCCGCAGGTGGTATCAAAAACCACTTTGTGATCTCTCCACGGAGACTATAGTTTTCTTTCTACTTTCCTTTTCTCTAATCTGTGGAAAAATATGGAACACCGTTCCATTTGTGTCTAGGGTCCCTCTACAGCAGTGATCCCCAACCCCCATTTGGTACCGGGCCGCACAGAAAGAAAAAATAATTTCCATTTAAAAAAAAAAAAAAAAAAAAAAAAATTCGAAGATGATGTTTTATTTTGAAAAGTGTCCGGATTCTCTCTGTATTACATCCGTCTCACTTGACGCACCACAAGTCACGTGATCCATCCCGCTAAACGAAATCCCAAGCTAGCAAAATGAGCAAAAACTTCTTTAGAAAGTTTCTTTGCGAAGGGGAACCGGCCCAATGAAGGGACAGAAGAGGAACCTGCACCCTGGTGCTGGTGCATGAACACCTGTCCCTGCTGTCAGAAGGGTTCGAGCGCTACGTCCCAACCACAAAAGATCCACCAACTGCCAAGGAATGGATCCGCGACCCATTCGTCACCAAACCGGGTGAATCCAGCATGTCGATGTGTGAAGAAGATCATCTGCTGGAGATGACGGGGGCCTTAAACGTCTGTGGGAGACATCAACTCTGCCGTTGTTCTGGATTAAAGTCATGGCAGAAACCCCGAGATCGCCACAACAGCACTGAAAACCCTGGTGCCATTGCCCACATCGTATCTGTGGGAACCAGGGTTTTCTGCAGTGACACCACCCAAAACCACGTTACGGAGCAGACTGGACCCAAGTAGCACACTTCGGGTTTCATTGCCCCCCATGAGCCCAAGATGGGACCATCTCAGGGCTCCCACTGATTCAGTGCTGCTGTGAACAGCGAGCATTTTCATGCACTTTGCTTTTGTGTTGTGTCTTATTTTGAAGGTATGTTTAAACGTTACCATAGCGACCAGAGTGTGTTGCATTGTGTTGGGGCAGAAAGGATGTTGCTCTGTTGTTGGTGCCATGTCATGTGTAATACTGTGTATTACATGAACAATGGCAATAAATGTGATTCTGATTCTGATGTCAACTGTAACTCTTCCTGCTTACTCACACTGTGTGTCTGTCTAGGAGACCTTCAGAAGCTAATGCATAGAACCCACCATGTTGCTGTTTATATCTTCAGTCTTAATTATAAAGCAGTTTACATGAAATGAATCTATTAAGAAGTTGACCAGAAAAGCACAGTTTAGATTTTACTCTCACAATAGTAGGGCAACAAAGGGAAACCCTGCTGGTGCAGACGTTGCCTGATGATAAATTGGACCTGTTGCAGGAGATCACGTCACAACGTTGGAAGCTGCGGAGCTTCTTGCTTAACGTCAGCTGTTGTCTGGCAGCCGCGGACGTCTTCAGGCGTCACAGCAAGTTCTGTGAAGCAGGAGGTGACATCAGCAGAGGTCATGTGCTGAGGCCACTCTTGAATCCACTATCTGCATCCTTTTAATTGACCCTGTTTGGTTTGATAGTTTAATTGTTTTGTGGTTGGTTTCTCATCCTTACATCCCATAGTCTACACCGTATATTAGATCTATTACACCGTCCCAAACAGGTCTTTTTCAAGGCCTGCAGTGAAGACAAAGGTGGGTGATGAGCACAGACAATTTTTCTTTGAATTATTCTCTTATTCATTCTTAAGTTGTTTATTTATTTTTCATCTTATTTTGTGTTTAAAAAATTAAGATATTTGAGAACATTTGAATGTTTTGATCAGAGCTTTTCTTGTGGAAAACCTGATGCGGCCCAGCCTCTCCCAGACTCTGGCTCCAGCGCCCCCAGGAAAATTGAGTTTGAGACCACTGCTTTAACAGGAAGAAACCTTGAGCAGGACCAGGCTCATGTAGGGGGACCCTCCTGCTGATGGGGGGCTGGGTAGAGAGAGGAGAGGAGAGGAGAGGAGAGAATAGGTAGAACATACAGAAATACATTATATTAATGAAAATAAGCTGCCGGTAGAGTCAGGTTGAGTGGGTCAGCGGGGTCAGAGGTCAGTAGGTCAGCATACACCTATGCTGACCCAGTCGGCCGGCGGCTTGCATAAATAGTGTAGTTTTGTATGTGTTTTTGTGCTCTGTGCCCGTCCTCTCCTCTTCTCTCCTCCCTCCTCTCCTCTCCTGTCCCCTCCTCTCCTCCTCTCCTCTCCTGTCCCCTCCTCTCCTCCTCTCCTCCTGTCCCCTCCCCTCTCCTCTCCTCTCCCCTCTCCTCCTGTCCCCTCCCCTCTCCTCTCCTCTCCCTCTCCTCTCCTCTCCTCTCCTCTTCTCCTCCCTCCTCTCCTCTCCTGTCCCCTCCTCTCCTCCTCTCCTCTCCTGTCCCCTCCTCTCCTCTCCCCTCCTCTCCTCCTGTCCCCTCCCCTCTCCTCTCCTCCTCCCCTCTCCTCTCCTCTCCTCTTCTCCTCCCTCCTCTCCTCTCCTGTCCCCTCCACTCCTCCCCTCCTCTCCTGTCCCCTCCTCTCCTCTCCCCTCCCCTCCTCTCCTGTCCTCTCCTGTCCCCTCCCCTCCTCTCCTGTCCCCTCCTCTCCTCTCCTCCTGTCCCCTCCCCTCCTCTCCTCTCCCCTCCCCTCCTCTCCACCCCCCCCCCCAGCAGGAGGGTCCCCCTCCATGAGCCTGGTCCTGCTCAAGGTTTCTTCCTGTTAAAGGGGAGTTTTTCCTGCCACTGTTGCTTGTCTGGGGTCAGGCTCTGGGATTCTGGAAAGCACCTTGAAACAATTTTGATTGTATAAGACGCTATATAAATAAAGATTGATTTGATTTGATTTTGATTTAACGTACTTGTTATACAAAACAAAAATTATACAACGGGATCTAGAACATTTTGACTCCAAATTTAAAATTAAAAGTATGAAACCCAATCTGACCAAAGTGGAAGTAGAAGCTTTAAGATCCTTACAAAATAATCCATTGATTTTAATAAAACCAGCAGACAAGGGCAGTGGGGTAGTTATCATGGATAGGGACCAATATGTTCTGGAGGGTCACAGACAATTGTTTGACAAAAATTATTATATATAATTAAATAAACCAATCTACTGTATGTAGAAACCATCCCTATGGTAAAACAAATTGATCAAACATTGTATGATAAAAAATTCATCAATTCAAAACAGAAAACCTATTTAATCGGCAGTGAAGAACCCAGACCGAGATGCGTTTATATGTTATAATATATGTTATATGACTCCCCTTGGAAGACCGATTGTATCAGATTGCAACAGTGAAACCTATTACACAGCAGAATATTTAGATTTTTACCTCAATCCTCTCTCAATTAAACATCCCAGTTATTTAAAAGACACCTATGATTTTGTTGAGAAAATTAAAACGCTTTCCATTCCTCCAAATTCTTTTTTGTTTACCATGGACATTGACAGTCTGTCACCGATTGATTGCTGCTTATAGGAAGAACAGGAACCTGAAAGACTATTTAGTAAAGGCCAAACTCAAACCATTATCAACCCCTAAAGCCACAGGGGTAGGAGAATTTTTTCAACATTGCCTGTGGGTACAGAACAAATGTAATAAAATGTATTCAAAACACAACTAGGAACTGGCCCTCTTACCAAAAATTGTGTTTATTTAATCTTCTGTAACATTTGTGGGATGCAGTATGTGGGCGAGACAGGCAACACATTTCGAACCAGGTTTTATCAATATAAGTACAACATCTGCAAACAACATAACATTTACATTCCTATTATACAACACTTCTTACTGCATGGATGGCCAGCTCTGAAAGCCACGATCTTGGAAGCCAATCCACACTGGACCACGCCCCAGCGGAGGAGAACGGAAAGAAAATGGATTTATCTCCTGAATACTCTTCTGCCAGATGGACTAAATGAAAAATGTTTATTACTCACCTCGTGGACGTTTGTTTATGTTGCCTCTGTCCTTGCTTTGATGCAAACCCTAACCCAATCCTGAACCTGAACCCTAACCCTAACCCTGGGCCCCAAACCCTAACCGGAACCTGAACCCTAACCCTGGGCCCTAACCCCAACCCTAACCCCAACGCTGGGCCCTAACCATAACCCAATCCCGGGCCCTAATCCTAACCCTTACCTGGACCTTACCCCGGGACCCCAGGGCTCAAGATGCCCACCTTCAATTTGACTTTTACTGGGAGTCCAAAGCCCTATTGAAGAGATATGGTGATGTGATTCCAGGAAGGGGGGATGATGGACTGTGCATCCAGTCTTGGTGTCTACGACACCAAGATTAACTTTATCTCATCCTAACCCAGCCCGTGCCTCTCCCTCCGTCTCCTGGTTTCCCCCCTTTTTTTCCCCCAAGAGGACAGGACCGCAGTATGGACCTGATGTGGACATCTTCACAGATAATTTTGGTTACTATTCTATGCTAAGTGATATATCTTTTAACTTTCCTGTAATAAAAATGGGGTTAGGATATTTGGTATAAATTATCAGTTAGGAAGACCTATGTTCATATTTAACTAAATTTGGTAAGACTTGCCTTGTAGAGAAAATAAGAAAACTTTAATGTGTTCCTGTTCATTATCACGTTTGACAAAATCCTGATTGTACATTTCTGCATGTGATGCGGACATTTTCTGTTTATATGGTGTCAGGGTTTCTGGGTTGTCTAGGTCGTTGTGCTGCAGGGGTGGTGTGAGGCACAATTGGTGGCAGCTGGCACTGCTGGCGGGCGCACCTGTAGGCAATTTACATCGTGCTGCCTATTTAAGCAGGTTGCGCCTGCCTGTCAGTGCCAGGGTGTTTGTTTGTCTCCCTCGTCGTGTGCTCCTGTTCTGTGTCTCCTGGAGGGCCACTCCTGCTCCGTGTTTCCCTGGAGGGACGCCCCTGTTCGGCTGCCTTCGTGTTCCTCGTGTTCTTTGTGTGCCCCCTCCCCCTGTAAATAAAGCTTGTTTGACCATTTTACCACTGTGTCCTGGCCTGCGTTCGGGTCCTGATCACCCCGTCCGTGACATACGGATTTGGTCTTTGGTTATTTTAATAAGGAATTTCATCACATTATATTGTACTGCGCAACCTGTTACAGTAAGGCTTAATGGAAGACGTGGGTATTTTGAATTTAGTCAATTGTCTTTGTAAAAAAAATCAAAGAAAAGTTAAAAACGAATTGATTTTTAAGGAAAACAACTTGAAATTTATGGATGGTCTTGAACTCCTCGCAGGGCTGGCGCGAGATCCTGTCGCCCTGCTCTTCCTTCCGTTCTACCTACGTCTCCACTTTAGCCTTCCACGTTGGATGGATGCACGTGCTGTTTAGCGCATCATTAGCTAATTAGCCACGAAAAGCAAACCATTGATTTAACAACCCTAGCCTGAAGAAGGTTCATATTAACTGAAACGTTGCGACTTTTGTGCTCACTTTGGAGCAATAAATTAAGAGTTTTTTATTCCAGTACTGGAAGAGTCAGCTTTTTCCTGAATCTTAACATCTAAATCAGGACGACTTAAACGGAGATGGCCCATTATGACCAAGATGGCTGGACGACAGTGCACTATGGTGGTCGGCGAAGAAGAAATAGGTATGTTTCACCGCCACCACCTAGACGCATCTACACGATACCTACCAAAACGTCCAACACGGCCATAAGCGCTCCTATGCCTCGGTTGTTCGAGGCCAGCCTCCTACTCCGCTTCCCGTTCCAGACAATGAGGCGCGGGAAAATCACAGTACATCAACAGACAAGCTGATAAAACTAATCAACGTTCCAGATTTAATCAGCGTTTAAACAGACATCAAAAAACTCCACAAAACTTTCGATCACGTGACGATGGTGGCGTACATCGGACGCGGACCGACAGGTGACGACACACTCCACCGACCGTGATTTTGGGTACGCATACTCCATAAAATCATCAAGTCCACGCATCACCTGAATGTATCTGGAGATAAACCTCCTGTCACCATAGAAAATATGACAAAAACCCTTGCTACAAGCATCAAGCCTTCGACACCATCGGACAACACCATGGACCTCATCTGGGACAACGCCAAGAACTGGGCCGTGACCACTCTCCTCATTCTGAGGGACCACTATTCGGAGGTCATTGAAACAGAAATAACTAAACTAACAACTTTTACGAACCCTGACTGGGAACAACCATTCCAGATAGCAGCCAACTGGGCTCGGCGTCATCTGGGTAGACGCCTTCTCCCAGAGACGGTGGAACGCGCCGAGGCTGTCCTTATAACCCGACTGTCTGAAGAAGATACAGCCCCCACACAAGCCCCAGATCTCCGGGCAGGGACTCTGTCCACAAAGAGAAATCAACAAGGACCTCTCACATTACCTCCCCCTCCACCTTGCTCACCCTTCAGAAACCAACTCACGGCCACAGCGCAGATCCACACAAGACCTGCATCTTCTACAGATATGGACAGGAGTCCCCCTACTCTGCCTCCAGCCTCTCAGTCAGTAGATCTGCAGTTGAAACATACAGTAGCCACCATGACCGACATGAGAGGAGATTGGTCATTATCTCCATCATCGGAACTAGAGGCTCAGCCCCCTCCATTACTGCCTGAATCACCAGTGCTTAGCGGTCGGCTTGAGACAAATCCCAAGAAGCAGAGGCCAAAGCGCAACACTATGGCCAAGCCAACTGCTACTATGCCCCCATCCTCCCTACAGGGTACTTCGCCTTCACCGGAGAGATCAACTCCAGCACATATCACAGAGGATCCCCTCCCTCCGACCACATCCACCCCTCAGGATAATAGGCCGGGGTCCCCCACCATCTCCCAACAGGACCACTTACCACATTGCAAGACCCACCCGCAAGATCCAGGACTGGACCTTCAAGGGCAGGAGGCCAATACTTATCCTGGGAGACTCCAATATCAAGCGTATCCCAGGACACACCAACCTTAAGATTCAACTGGATAGCTATCTTGGAGCTAATGCTTACCACTTTTTTAAAATATGCAAAAAGACCCTCCCAAACCCAAATACTAAAATTGTGGTTTTCTTAATAGGGATCAATAACAAAGACCAGGACCCCAGACAAACAACGCTAAAACAACTTAAAGCATTGTTCCGGACTGCCAAGTCGACCTTCCCGAACGCTGACATCTATTTCCCCATCCTAAATTATTCAACACAGCTCGCTCAGGAACTACAGGACAACCTGAAGCTCATCAATAATACTACGGCCACACACTGCCCCACGCTCCCTGCAATCCCTCAGGACACTTTTATAACTGAAAATGATAACATTCATTGGACCCCAGCTACAGCCAAAATGATTTTTGAAAACTGGTGTCGTAAACTAAATTCATGACAACCCCCAAAACAAAACCAGTAAACAGAAGAGGCCTGGGCTGGGACTCCTTAAAATATCTTAAACGTATCCACCCTCTTCACCCCATCCATCCACCAACGGAGACTGTTAGAACGAGGCCTCTCTTTCATCCCTCACCCCACCAAGTTCGACCGGGAGGAACTTCAAAGGGACCTACATAACTTACAGAAATCAATTATACTTTCACCTCCACCCCAAGAGCAACCCTATGAAATTCACTTACCCGTCACACTGGGAGCCGGAATCAACTACAGTACACCACCTCATCAGGAAACTCATCCATACAAACACACAAGCCCTTAAACACACTAAACTAGCTACAGATATTAAGGATAACATATCAAACCTAGAACGCACAGCCCCGACACAACTTTCTCACAACCCCAACATCATCATAAAACCAGCTGATAAAGGAAATAAAGTAGTCATCATGGACCGACAACAATATCTCATGGAAGCGAACCGACAACTGGCCAACAGAAACCACTACACACCTTTGCCAGACATGATCCAACCCCAAATACAACATAAACTCAGAACTATAATTCAGACACTCTACAATAAAAGATACATCACTGCCAAACAGAAACAATACCTCTTTGGACCAGATAATCCATGTCCGTGATACGTCTACCTGCTCCCAAAGATTCATAAACCACTGGACACCTGGACCATCCCCTTTTGAGGTTCCTCCCAGCCGACCAATCGTCTCGGATTGCAATAGCGCCACCTATCATCTCTCCCAACACATCGATCACTTTCTAGGCCCCCTTTCCACCCTTCACCCCAGTTACATCAAAGACACCTACCATTTCATCAGTACCATTTAACCCATGGCTGTTCCGACACATTCCATCCTTTTCACATTAGACATAGACAGCCTATACACTAACATAGACACAACACTTGGATTACAAGCACTACACACAATACTTAATCAACACCCAGATCCCACTAGACCGGACAAAGAACTACTACAGCTAATAGAACTCTGCCTTAACAATAATGACTTCTTATTCAATCAACAATACTACCTACAAACACATGGAACAGCCATGGGCCAAAGATTTGCCCCCTCATATGCTAATCTCTACATGAGTGAGTGGGAGCGAGAAGCCTTCACCAAATGCCCCCTCCGGTACCTGGACGATATTTTTGGCATCAGGACACACACCATCCCACAATTCATGAAATTCATTAACACCCTCAACAACCACCATCCATCCATCCATCAAACTCAAACACACAATAGACACGAAAGAAAAACTTTTTGGAGACCACTGTTTTTTTCCAACACCACCTAAAAACATTACAGACAAAAGTTTATTTCAAACCAACAGACACTCACGCTCTTCTCCATAAACACCTGGCCTCGAACTTTGATCCCCATTGGGAAGGGACTCTGACCTTTACACCTTGCCACCAGTCCGATCAGTAGACCAGTGCACAGAAAGTTTTAACCCAAACCCTGAACCCTAATCCTAACCCCAACCCCTAACCTCAACCTCTTCCTATCTAATAACTAAATTCTAAATGACCCATGATCCTTTGACAATCCCAACCTAATTATTCTAAACTGACCCAATGTCCCCATACCTAACCCAATCTAGTGCCCGCTGCTCTGAACCTGTGAATTCAAACCTAAGGCAAATTAAGCCCAAATAAATAAGCTCTAATATGGAGAAGCCCAAATGACTAGGAGGAGAATGAAAGTTCAGTGCCACATGGCCTAACGAGGCTAAAGGGAAGGCCAGGATATCGGGAGACAAAAGGGAGGACAAGAAGAAATTAGGTTGAGGAAAGAAAGAGAATCAAGGAAAAGATGGAGTGTAGAAACAGAAGAAGGGAAGGAATTAGAGGAGGTTAAGGGAAGGGAAATTCGAATCTTAGAAATGACTTAAAAGGAATGACTTAAAAGGAAAAACAGGGGAGGTGCAAGAAGAGTATAAAAGGGGAAACAGAAATTGGACAAGTCAAACAGACAATGGTTAGGGTTACTGAAGAAAGCCATGGGACTACAGGCGGGACCTCAAACCATACAAGGAAATGTATCCCGGATAGGAACGCTACCCACCACAAACTTGCCAACATTGGGAAATATAACAACAGAAATCTTACCATCAAATCAAATCAATCTTTATTTATATGGCACTTTTCATACGCTAGGTAGCACAAAGTGCCTCACAAAGGATAAAAACAGCAAAGAGAACAACAGAATTAAGAAAAGGACAGAGACACACACATGCATACAACACACTTACACACATAAACAAGCTGAGGCAAGCTGAGACATGGCTGGGCACCGAGACCTGAGGCGAAGGAGACGCCATACACAGGACAACCATGGGAAATTGAGGGGGAATCCATGACAACGGGCCCAAGAAGTCCTTTCGCAAGCCCCACAGGGGAAGACACGGGAGCGATGATGCAGAATCACCGCAGAAATCCTGGTGGTGCATACTACATCCCATTAACCCCGGAAATAACGATCAGCAACACTACACCCGAAACACCACGATGGAGTCCGCTGGACCTAGGGGAAGAACATACAACGGACCCGGTGGAACTAACGAGACAGGGAAGAGGAGGAAGAAGAAAAAAAAACACGGATGACCCAAACCCTAGACCCACTAAAACCAGATGGGTAAAAGCGCCACCCTGCCTCCCATTGCGCACGGACCATTCGCACCTAGACGAGGCGGGCCGGGGCTGGTCACTGAAACCGCAATGACAAATAATGATTATAGGGGACTCCAACCTTTCTAGATTTCCGAAAATATGGGACTCCCGGGAGCTAAAATTTCACATGCGGTATATCTACTCAGGAACAGGAAACCTCCATCCCCTCACGTGACTAAGGTCATTTTATCATTTGGGTTAAATGACTTGAATGTAACAAACCCATCACACCTACGGGAGGTATTAGGGGCTCTCTATAGGGCGGGACAGGCCACGTTTCCGAATGCGACAGTTCACGTACCGTTTATCAATTTCAGCAGCAATCTACCCACGCAGAGGCAATGGAATTTAAAACTAAATTAACAAATTGATCAAAACCTTCAACTCATTTATCCCAAGATTGGAAAAAGCAAAATTTAACACAACGGATGCAATGCACTGGACACCGGAAACGGCAAACAACGTGTCGCAGTATTGGAGGGCTTTTTTAGAATAAAGGAAAACCGGGCGATCGAGGAAACAACCACAAATAAGGAGGTCATAAATCTCTCTACACATTTTCAGCCAAACCGGCAACAATTAACACTACTAAACAGGGGACTCTCCTTTGTCCTAACTACGACAGCCTCCAGGACAACACGACAGAATAGCGATAGACCTCTACAGATACCATAGACGCCTCAAACTGAACTCATATTTTGGACCACAACCCCCACGGGCAGTCAAGACCTTCACAGAAACCTCCACATGGGAACCAGACGTTTTCCAACTCCCACAACCATTACTGGACTTAATGAGCGAGGATTTACTGCCAGAGGAGGAGCAGGCACTCAGGGAGCTGAGGAGAAACCGGGAAATAATCATTAAACCTGCGGACAAGGGGAGTGCTATAGTATTAATGGACCTACCTGACTACGTTATGGAGGCACTACGCCAACTACAGGACAAGCAATATTATATTCAGCTAACAAAACCAATGTACGAGGAAACAGCGGAGATGATCGCAACGGAACTGGAAGCACTGTATAAATCAAAAATAATAAATCAAAAGAAGTACCTGGTTGGACCGAAACCACCCTGCCCCAGATATTTCTACCTCCTCCCAAAAATACACAAACCGAGGACAAAATGGACGATTCCGGATCGCATCCCACCGGGCTGACCTATAGTGTCAGATTGCGGTAGTGACAGCTATGGGATAGCGGAATATCTGGAACACTTTCTAACCCCCTTATCAACACAACATGCTAGTTACATAAAGAACACACAACATTTCTTATCTAAAATTAAACCACTGAAACTGAGGGAACCTTGCTTTCTTTTTACCATGGACATTTGCAGCCTATACACAAATATTGAAATCCCGCTGGGGATGGGGGCTGTCCGGAGAATATTAGCACGCCATCCGAACCCAAACCGACCGGATGAATGCCTCTTGAGACTTCTGGAAATCAACCTTACTAGGAATGATTTTGTCTTTCAAAACAAATTTTATTTACAGATCAAGGGAACAGCAATGGGGAAACGGTTTGCACCGGCTTATGCAAATATATACATGGCGGAATGGGAAGAGGAGGTAATGAAAAAATGCACGCAATTACCCCTAATATACCTTAGGTACTTGGACGATATCTGGGGCATCTGGACACACTTATGGAAGGACTTTGACGGCTTTGTAAAGACAATGAATGAACACCGTGCGTCAATCAAAGTAGAGGCAACCATAAACGAAATAGACTTCCTGGACGTAACAATCTTCAAAGGCCCGAACTTCTGGCAGACTGGAACATTGGACACGAGGATGTTTTTCAAACCGACGGACTCCACAAAAAAAGTTTCCATCCGAAACATGTGTTTAGGGGGATTGTTAAATCACAATTATTACGGTTCTCCCGCATCTGTACACGTAAGCAGGATTGTGACGATGCATGGAAAGTACTTTTTACGGCCCTCAAGTAGGGGTTACTCAGGAAAATCAATAAATCCATACATCTACCATCAACACGGGAGAAACCACAAACAAAACAGGAAGTCCCATTAGTAGTCACTTACTCCACTTTTGGAAAACAGGCAGCCCACATACTGCAGAACAATTTCAAGAGGATTCTGAAAGGTACAATATTGGACAGATCGTTTAGGGTGATCACAGCCTACAAGGAAACCCGACCCTCAAGCAACTTTTAGTACGGGTGAAATTGCCAGAAAGAACCAGGATAAGGACCCCAAGTACACGAAGATACACATCAATAAGTGATCCAATCACAAAACACGGATTCAAGTTGCCAAAACATATCCTGCCAACAAAATAATTGTATTTACGTTATCAGATGCACCGAATGTGGAAAACTATGTAGGAGAAACGGGTAACGGGCTAAACACCAGACTCAACCAACATAAATATAGAATTAGGAGGAACCAGGGACAAACGTCACATTTAGTCGGGCATTTTCGGGACCACGGCATAAACCCCCCCCCCCAACCCTATAATCTGAATATCACGAAGGCTGGGAAAATAAAACACAGGGGTTCAGATTATTTTTTTGTTTCTTTGTTTTCTTGTTGTGATAACGTTCCTAACATGTTTATAGACGTTTTGGATCTCCGTCTGTGGGGTGTCTTTATTTGTGTAAGGTTGGAATTATAATTTTGGAATTACAACTTTAGTGATAATGTACCCCAGATAGCAAGTGTTTTTGTGCATACGTCGTACTTTCTATAACACCTATAATTTTGGGGTGACACTTGAAATTCGGAATTGTATATACTGTAGGGTACACAATGGAAGGCTTGGTTATCCTGGGGGGTCACGAGTAAAGTATGACTAAAAAGAGGAAAATTCAAACAATTAGAAAACCCTTAAAACAGGACTGGTTTTACATGTGGAGGTCATTTCAAGTTTCTCCCTCTTGATCTTTTTTGGCTGGTTTTCCACTCGTGCTGATTTTGGCTTGCGTAATTATCTCTACTGGCAGTATGAGGCGATTCCTTAACCCTACAGAAGTTGCACAGGTTGTCCAACTTCTCCAGGATGGATAAATGACCAACTGCAAGTGGAAAGTTACCCAGGGGCAAACTTTAGACATGCAGAGGAAATCATCATAAAGGCCACGGTCTCCACGGATGAAGAGCAGGTCATCTTGGCCTTTGGCCTCAACAACCGCTTTCAAAAAGAGAGTCACCTTGTCTGGCCAAATGAAAGCGGCAGTCAGTGCGGCAGATGAGCGCTTTCCAAATGCAGTAGTATGGGTGCCACTGGTTAATTTTTCCAGACTTCTTCCTGCAAAAGAACAACATAATCATAATTTTCTCAATTCACAAGTCATGCAAAACTCTCTCGCCATCCCTCTCTTGCCTTCTTGTCTCTTTTCCATGCTCAATGACCACGTTCATTGGACTAAGGCCACAGCCAGACACATGCTCAAGCATTGGTTTGATCAGGTAAACTGCCTGACCCCATAAGCCTGCCTTTTCAGGAGGGGTCCAAAAACATCATTATTTTGGCCAAGAAATTCAAATTAACAAGACCACAACTTAAATTATTGAACAGGGGGCTCACATTCATCCCAACACAGGGCACTAACAAAGATCTCCTGGCGCAGAATAGATGGGACCTGCAACAATATCACAGGAGAATTAAATTGGCATCCCATTTCCAAAACAGCAAAGATAAAAGTGATTCAGAGCCCCCACCGTTCACTCCCAGGTCCACCTGGACTCTGTCCTCGGACACACTGCCCCCAGAAGTCCAGGCGCTGATCACAGCGGACAAACAATATTTTGACAACAAGTTCCGGCCCTGCAGGGTGACGCCTAACCTCAGCCGTGTGGAGGCTACAGCCCTGCAGGAGCTGAGACAAAATATCAACATCATCATAAAGCCGGCGGACAAGGGCAGCGCAGTGGTCGTTATGGACAGAGAACAATATATATATTATATTATATTATATTATATACGCACACAGGACTGTGACAATGCGAGGAAAGTCCTCGTCACAGCTCTCAGGAAACGAGGTCACTCAAGAGGATTCCTCCAGAAGATTAATAAATCCATAAACATAACACCAACATTGGAGAAAGTGCAAACAAAACAAATCCCATTAGTAATTACCTACTCCACCTTTTGGAAACGCGCAGCCAGCACACTACAAAACAATTTCAAAAGGATCCTAAAGTATACAATACTGGACGGATCTTTCATGACTATTCTGGCTTACTGAAGAAACCCAAACCTGAACAACCCCAACCCTGGTCCAAGCAAAACTACCAAAGAGAACCAGAAGGAAGATCCCAGATGCATGGAAATACACGGCAATAAGGAACCCGATTACCAAACATGTCCAAACTACCAAATCATATCCCACCAACACAAAACAACTGCATTTAGATTATCAAATGTGCCAAATTTGGAAAACCTTATGTTGGAGAAACCAGAAAAGGATCAAACACCAAACTCAACCAATATAAATATACAATTAGGAAAAATATAGGACAAGCATCACGCTCAATAAACCATTTTCAGGACCATGGCATAGAAAACCTCATCGGCCAACCACTGGAACACGATCCAATATCCTGATGTCTTAGCAAATTACAGGCCGATATCCAACCTTCCTTTTATCTCTAAAGTTCTAGAGAAGGTGGTGGTGACTCAGTTACTGGAGCACCTGCAGAGGAACAGCCTGTTTGAGATGTTTCAGTCAGGCTTTAGAGCTCACCACAGCACAGAAACAGCACTTCTTAAAGTCACTAATGATCTTCTCATAGCTTCAGATCATGGACTGGTCTCTATGCTGGTTCTGCTGGACCTCAGTGCTGCTTTTGATCCAGTTGATCACAGCATCCTGTTACATAGACTGGAACATCTGATTGGGATTAAAGGGACAGCACTAGACTGGTTTAGATCATACTTATCTGATAGATCCCAGTTTGCTCATGTCCATGGTGTTCCCTCCTCATACAGTAGGGTTAGCCATGGGGTTCCTCAAGGTTCTGTACTCGGACCAATCCTCTTCACCTTAGACATGCTTCCCTTAGGGAACATTATTCGGCAGCATGGGATAAATGTTCATTGTTATGCTGATGACACTCAGCTCTATTTATCCATGAAACCAGAGGAGACAGAGAAGTTAGTGAAGCCCCAGACCTGTCTTAAAGACATAAAGTCCTGGATGTCTTCAAATGTCCTCCTCCTTAACCCAGGAAAAACTGAGGTCATGGTGTTTGGTCCTGAACCTCTCAGGGATAGATTAGATCACATGATCACTCTAGATGGGATCTCATTAACATCTAGTCTCTCTGTGAGGAATCTAGGAGTAACTTTTGATCAAAATCTCTCCTTCAACTCACACATTAAATTAGTCTCTAGAAGTGCCTTTTTTCATTTGAGGAACATCTCAAAGATCAGGAAGCTACTGATGCAGCCTGATGCTGAAAAGTTAGTCCATGCATTTGTTACTTCCAGGCTGGACTACTGTAATTCTTTATTATCAGGGTGTCCAAACAACTCTTTAAGAAGCCTCCAGTTGATCCAAAATGCTGCAGCCAGAGTTCTGACAGGTATTGACAAAAGAGATCACATAAGTCCTGTACTGGCGTCGCTTCATTGGCTGCCCGTTAAATTTAGAATAACTTTTAAAACCCTTCTTCTGACCTACAAGGTCCTCAGAGGCCTAGCTCCATCCTACCTGGAGGAGCTAGTGATACCCTATCAGCCCAATAGACCGCTCCGCTCTCAGAATGCTGGTCTACTTGTGGTTCCCAGAGTTTCTAGGAGTAGAATGGGGGGCCGAGCATTTAGCTACCAGGCCCCCCTGCTTTGGAACCAGCTCCCTGTCCAGGTACGGGAGGCTGACTCCATCGCTACTTTTAAGATCAGACTCAAAACCTACCTCTTTGAAAAAGCTTACTGTTACTAATTCAGTAGTTCCAGTTACTATCATAGACAGACAAATTATCATACTTAGGGGGTCGTCTAATCATTAGGTCACATTCTAGCTATGCTGTTATAGGCCAAGGCTGCCGGGGTCCGGAAACATGATCACCTGACAGGCCTCTGTCACTCCACTGGGTCATGGTTTCCTCTCCTTTCCTCTCCTTTCCTCTCCTCATCAAGCAGACTAGTTATGCTGATTCTTGTGTAGTTTTTCTGCTTCTCCCCCCCCCCCCCCCCCTCTATCTATTTGCAGGTATCACTGCCATCGGAGCTGCATAATGACCGCCGGCCCCGTTGAAGCGATTGTGTATATTTTTTGTGTGTGTTTCTGTGCTCTGTGCCTCTCCTCTCCCTCTCCTCTCCTCTCCTCTCCTCTCCTCTCCTCTCCTCTCCTCTCCCTCTCCTCTTCTTTCCTCTCCTCTCTCCCCTCCTCCTCCTTCTCCTCTCCTCTACCTCCCCTTCACTCTACCTCTCCTCTCCTCTACCCCTCTCCTCTCCTACCTATTCTATCCTCTACCTGTCCTCCCTCCTCTCCTCTCTCTTTACCCAGCCGGCCATCAGCAGGAGGGTCCCCCTACATGAGCCTGGTCCTGCTCAAGGTTTCTTCCTGTTAAAGGGGAGTTTTTCCTTGCCACTGTTGCTTGTCTGGGGTCAGGCCCTGGGATTCTGGAAAGCGCCTTGAAACAATTTTGATTGTATAAGACGCTATATAAATAAAGATTGATTTGATTTGATTTGATTTGATATTTAATGACCACACACACACCATACACCCCCCCTACACATTTCTATGTATAAGATGTTCGGGTCAGGGGCTAACCCTAACCCGGGGCAAATAGAAGTGTGGAAATTTATGTTCTGTGTACCACACACACACACACACACACACACACACACAGCAGGCCTAGACAGGAACACAGAACATCGCAGACAGTGTTGACAAAAAATGTTGCAACATTGTCTGGGAACCGCAGCTGCAGAAACACAAAAGCTTTGCCAGTGTGGTTTCTTATCACAACCGATCAAGATGGCCAAAAGGCACTCTGCGCAGAGGGCCCTGGAATTGATTTTGGAAGATAGAGAAGTTTTTGATGATGATGTAGAGGGAGAGGATTCAGAAGAAGAGGTTTCAGAATTTGAGGATCACATATCTAAAAATTTAGAGTCTGACAATGACTCTGAAGAAGATGATGAGATTGAGAATCAGACAGTTCCAAAACAAAGACGAGCCACAGGACCAGGCCGTCAGCATGAAGCAAGTGAGGAAATATGGATGTCAAAAAATTCTGAAATTGAATGGTCTTCTCGCCCAAGAAAAGGGCCCCCCCACAAGGCTGCCAATGTGATAAGGATGCAACCAGGATGGCAGTTACTCACACACAGGACATCAAGTCTTTTGAGCTTTTCATCCCAGATTCCATCCAGGAAATTATTCTTGACTGCACTAATTTAAAAGGACGACATGTTTTTGGAGAGAGGTGGAAGGAAATGGACCAAACCCAATTACACGCTTACTTCGGAGTTCTCATCCTTGCTGGAGTTTTCAGGTCCAAAGGGGAATCCGCAGAATCCCTGTGGGATGCAGAAACTGGCAGAGAAGTTTTCCGTGCAACAATGTCTCTGGAAAACTTTCACATCATTTCCAGGATTATGCGCTTTGACAACCGAGAGACAAACTAGCTGCCATCAGGACCGTGTGGGACAAGCGGGTGCGCCGCCTCCCCCTGCTGTACAACCCTGGGCCCAATGTCACCATTGATGGACAGCTGATGCCATTTAGGGGCCGCTGCCCCTTTCTGCAGTATTTACCATCTAAACCTGCAAAGTATGGTATAAAGATCTGGGCTGCCTGTGATGCCACTTCCTCATATGCTTGGAACTTACAGGTCTACACAGGGAAACCTGATGGAAGAGCCCCCGAGAAAAACCAAGGAATGGGAGTTGTCCTCGACATGTCTCAGGGACTCAGTGGACATCACATGCGCCATTTTTTTTACCTCGCACAAACTGGGACACGAGCTCCTGAAGAGGAAGCTGACCATTGTGGGAACAATAAGGAAAAACAGGTCAGAGCTCCCACCTCAACTGCTGAGGTTAGGGTTAGAACAGGCCTGTCAAGTCATCCAAGTGTGCATACACGGCTGACACATCCCTGGTATGCTACGGGCCAAAGAAAGGCAAGAATGTGGTACTCATGAGTACACTGCACGGGGATGGAAGAATCTGTGACCAGGAACATCACAAACCAGAGATCATCATGGATTATAATGCCACAAAAGGAGGGGTGGACCACATGGACAAGCTGGTGACGGCCTACAGCTGCAAACAGAGGACTCGACGCTGGCCACTGGTGATATTCTTTGACATGTTGGACATCTCAGCGTACAATGGCTTTGTCATTTGGATGGCACTGAACCCAGAGTGGAAACGAGTGAAGCTCCAGAAAAGACGGCTCTTTCTTGAGGATCTGGCAAAGGCATTGGTGAGACCACAAATCGAGAGAAGAAAACATATCCCCAGAACCCCAGCCTCTGCAGCCATGGTGAGGAGGAGAATGCTGGTGCCCTGTCCACCCAACCTACAGAACCACAATCTGCAGAGCCTGAAGTAAATGTGTGATGCTGTTGCAGTACATGTCTGGCACTCATGTCTTGTGAGAGAGAGAGCTGTTAGTAAAATCCCTGATCTTTTCATTATTCTAGGTTGTGAACAGCAACAAGAAGAAGCGGTGCGAAGTGTGCGGACCGAGGATGGACAGGAAAACACAATATACATGCAAGTGCAAAAAGTATATCTGCAACACACACAGTAAAGCTCTGGCCCTCGTGTGTCGTATAGGCTAGAGGCTAAAGGCCATGTGTTCACTGGGGTCAGCCCCAGGGGCTGATGTGTTGTCTTGACTAATTAGTTTACTCTGTGTTCAGCTTGTGATGTGCACCTGAATGGGTTAAATTTCGAGTTCAAAGAAATAAAAGTCAGTAGTTTTGAAAACCTTGCTTCACTTGTAAATTTGTCTCTAATCATATCTTGATTTTATTTGATTTTCTTTATTATGTCTTAAATAATAAGTTATAAATGTGACCTAACAAAGATAAAGGGCAAATATTAACCCTAACCCATATATATTGTTTACACTGCTTGTAATTGGGATAAGGTAAACAACTGTTCAGTATTTTAACATAAAAGTGTTTGATTGTGAGGCATTAAAAGCCACAAAATGCAACGGGTCCATCAGACCCACAAGTGTGTGACGGGTGCAGTTTGGACCCAAATGCAGCACTCTGGAAAGCTGGGCCGTAGTAATGCCTTTTATTAACACACGGGCAAACAGGAACTCAGGCAGACAAGGAAACACAGGAAATAGTCCGTTCTTCAGGCTCCGGGCCCACACAAAGTCTAGGAGTTGCAGGCTCGGGGAGTGGGACGAGCAGCAGCGAAGTCGGGGCCGGGCGGAGAAGTCAAAACCAGGTGAGCAGACAGGAACCAGAGACGCTGAGGCAGAAGTCGTAGTCAGGGGCAGAAAGCAGGTAGGTTGTCCGGGGAACAGGCAAGGCAGGCAGAACGAAGACAGGCAGGGTCGGTAACGGGGAATCCGGCAGGGAAACAACGCTGGAAAGTCTCGCATGAGAGCAGAAGAACAATCTGGCACTGAGTGAGTGTGAGGCTGGAGAATATATACACTGGTAGGTGAGCTGATCGATGAGTGAGGGCAGGTGTGTGATCAGCGACTGAGGGCGGGTGCGTGATCAGTGACTGAGAGCGGGTGCGTGATCAGTGACTGAGGGCGGGTGCGTGATCAGCGACTGAGAGCGGGTGCGTGATCAGCGACTGAGGGCGGGTGCGTGATCAGCGACTGAGGGCGGGTGCGTGATCAGCGACTGGAACATGTGATTGGGATTAAAGGGACAGCACTAGACTGGTTTAGATCATATTTATCTGATAGATCCCAGTTTGCTCATGTCCATGGTGTTCCCTCCTCATACAGTAGGGTTAGCCATGGAGTTCCTCAAGGTTCTGGACTTGGACCAATCCTCTTCACCTTGTCCATGCTTCCCTTAGGGAACATTATTCAGCAGCATGGGATACATTTGCATTGTTATGCTGATGACACTCAGCTCTATTTATCCATGAAACCAGAGGAGACAGGGTAGGGTATAGGGGGTGGTTTCGGACACAGCGTCAGTCTCACCTGGATGAGCACACAATGAACTTTTATTGGTGTCATGGGATTGAAACAGTGCCAGTGCTTCAGTCGTGCTCTATAGAGGTTGCTATGGCACCGTCCAGTTGGCCCTGTTCCTCTTCATACTGATTTTGACACTTCTCGTACTTTGCCTTCAGAGTCTTCAGCTCCTGCCTCAGCTCTCCAGCTTCTGACATGGCAACCGTGTACTTGCACTGCCGAATCTCAGGCCCGTTTATATCGAGCTCAGAGTGGTCTCCGTCGTCGTGGCTGTCTCTGTCTTTTCGCTGTCGAGGGCAGACTGGCGCTCCCTACTGGCCTGAAGTTTCCTCATTGCACTGAGATTCTCAGTAAGTCTGTTGACAGTTTCCTTTTGTTCAGACACTGTCCCGTAGGCTTGTTCTGGCTGCTTCTGGCTCTCCTGGAGAGAGCTGATGAGGACTACTTTCTCCCTCTCCACCCGCATAAGCTGCTGTTTCAGTTTCTGAATCTCGCAGGTGTTGAGCTCACTCAGCAGGTCATCCTCCAGGCTAAGTCTAACCCACTTAATTACGGCTAAGTCTAACCAGGTCTCACCTCTGAGCAGTGGTGGGCCTATTTGTTGCCAGGGTCAGAGAAATCTGCCTGGAGGCCTTCACAATCAGTTCTGCGGCCCTGTAGCATAAAAAAAATGTCGATCCAACTGTTGCTTCAACCAATCAGATTGTGAGTTGGCGACCCCGAGGCCTTCTAGCAGGCGTAGGAAACGTCAGCGTATTCACGGGCTTTGATTGGACAGTCAGAGAGTGTACGAGCCAGAGCTAGCAAACTGCATCTGTAGCGAGCTGCACAAGCAAAGATATTGTTGTGTTGATTTAATAGCTGTTTTGTCAACCCACGATGGCTGAAGTAGGAGAAAAAATGGATTTGGTCGCTGATTTACTGTCAAAGCCATTTTCAAGACGGACTTTTCAAGAAAAGCTGGACATCGTTAAGCAAGGTCGGGCAACTCCGAAGCTAGCAAGCCTGTCGCAACCGGGAAAAGGATTTGTCCGCCACTTTCAGTCCGCTAACTACGAGCGGTACTCCGGGCTCACAGGCTCCGAGGAACGCTGCTAATTGTCTTGCTGGGAGTGCTTGTTATTGGCCACTGATCGACGTGGTGTTTGGAGCCACACTGGATTTGTAAATTTGGCTTGGCTAACCAAGGCAGCAACGCGGCATCAAAGCACTGCCGGACACTTGCAAGCAACGGTGCTTTCCAAAACTTTTGGGGAAACCAGAGTGGATCTACAGCGGAGCGAGCAAGTGGGCAGGGGAACGGAGCTCCGCAACGAAAAGGTGAAGGAAAATAGGGAAATCTTAAAAAGACTGATCGACTGTGGCGGTTTGGCGGTGACCATCCCCGTGTCTACTGCTTCTGTTGAACGGACATTCTCAGCCCTAGAAATCCGACAGGGCAGGCTCGACCTTCAGCATTAGCTTCGATGGCAGTAGGAAAGGACGTCTTGATGGAACTGAAACGCACGGATAATCTGCACAACAGAGTCATTGAAATCTTCTTGAGGAAAGAAAGGAGGATGGATTTTGTGTACAAATAATCAGGATTTTTGGGGAGTAAAATGTTGCTATATTCCTAAATAATATTGCAATTTTATCAGGTTATTTTTGACGCTTTTTTATGTGTGTCGCAGCTGTACCTGCAGTGGAAGTTTTATAGCCTTAAAATAGTTATTGAGGGTTGGATTGATTCACGACTGAAGGCCTAGGGGTGACATGCTCGGCCCGCCACTGCCTCCGAGGCGTCGTTGCCGGCGTTGCATGATGTCTTCAGGATCGCACTTCTCGGGTTCGTGATCTCAAGAGATCCGGCTGGAAGGACCAAGTTTTATGTTGGGAGAAAGTGATCAGTTTTCTTCCCGTGCTGTTGCCATCAGAGGAATGAGGAACAAATTTAACCCCCAAATTTTTAAAGTCGCATGAAATGTATACAGCATAATGAGAAGAATAATCATTAATTCACTCTTTTCTGTGTGTTCTGCTTCATTCAAATGAAAATTTAACTGGGAAGATAATTAAGAACTACAGCCAATTTTTTTTAACTGTCAGACGCCTGTTTTTTTCTGCACGTGGTCCCGTTTAGCTGAGCACCATCACCAGGTCTCACTGTTAAAAGGCCTGCAGGAGTTCACAGCAATCATACATTGTTTTACATTTACTGTTGGACACTTTAAGCCCTGAAGTGAGAACGGGTCAAGAATTTGAACCTTTACCGTGAAGGAGCAATGCATTGTAGAGATTCTGGTCCAGGTGCAGATGTTTTGCAAGGCACATACGGCGCCATTGAAATGTAACATTAGCATCATCACTTTTTCAGAAACTGCAAAGAGCACAGTGGGTTTCTATCAGTCCTGTATCACTTCTGTGTTCCTGTTGCGTCCACGCGATCATACAAAATTTTTGACCAAAAATCCCAAACTTTCATGATGTCATTTTCCTTCTATTCCACTAATTTAAATGTCTAATAAGTTCAAAGCTAGATATTTGAATAAAATGTTTACATGTTAACAGAATTCATTTGAACTTTCAAACATTTGTTCTCACAAGTCAGATTTGTTCTGCAATATCTCACATATTTACTCAATTTACTCCTGATCTGCTTGAGTGACGCGACTCCAAGAAGTAGCTCTTTTTTGGGATTCATCTGCGGCTGATTTTGTAGACAATGATGAGATGATTCATTTGATATGAACCTTTGCACACACTGAAGGAACCCTGATTCTGAGAGACACTAAGTTTAAGGAACCCTTGTAAAGTACATTCATCACAACTCTTTTGCTGTTCGACTCACTTTCTGGTGTGTTTGTGTTTCACACATAGTATCACATAACACGTGACAGCTTCACCTCAAGGTGAAATTAAATAATGTGAACCCATAGAGACATTTAAAAGAAATGTTGCTTCTGTTAAAATCATCTTTTGATAAAATCAGGAAACTGTTGGAAATTCTAAAGGAAAAGCACACACATGCTAACAGTCATACCGTGATTGTTGAATGGTGAGCAAATGTGAATTGACTTTTGTTAAACGTAAGATAATAACACCAAAGTAACTGAGATGTGTAATATAGTTCTGTCTATATAGCTCTGTCTGGATGAGAGCATTAATAATGTAAGTCATAATGGTGATTATATGAAAATAATATAAAATGGGAAAATGGGAGCTGAAATCATCCAATTTCCTCCTTCAAAATACGATTATTTCTATGCTTTGGTTCTGTTCACTATTCAGTGTATATATACACACATATATATACATACATATACTGTATATATGTGTGTATATATGTATATTCAGTGTAAATATCCAAAATTGCCAAGAGAGTGTGCAGTATCATTTGTTTTCACATTGTAACACATATTCTGTGTGTTTATAGGAGTAAAATGACAGATCTAGCTAAAAATAAATGTCTTAAAGCATTTCAATGCACCTTTTTATGACTTTATCAGTAATGTTTGATGTTTTCACTGTCATCGCTGCTCAGTTTCATGTGGGAATTCTTCCAGTTTCCAGAAGACACCGCTGCTCCTCTGGGCTACGGTGGCTTGTGCCAGGACCCGAAAGCAGGAAAACGCAGTGGCGGATGGTTTCCGAGAAAAACCTTTATTGGAGTTACAAGTGTTTAAACCAAAAGAGGCGTCGAGACCACGACAAGTTCAAAAACGAGTCTACAAAGGAAAACTCACAACAATAATCCAGAAACGAGAAGTCGGGGTTTGGCTAGGGAACAAACACGCCAACGCTGGCAAACGGGAGTTCAGTCCATAAATAGGCGGCTCGATTTCCGATAGGCTGCAGGTGCGACAGCTGCGTCGGGAGCATGGCTCCACCACGCCCCCTACAGGGAGAAACCCGCAACGGCGCTCCCAGAAGCTGGGAACCCAGCACTCGGGGACAGTATCCTGGTTGATCCCAGCAGCAATTCACAACGGTATTCTCGCTAGCTAAAAGGCTAAACTATTTAAGACACTTTACATCACATGAAGGCGTCTGGGTGCCAGCAAGAGTGAAGCAGCTCTGCCATCAGGCTCTGTCTATATATATATATTAATTAATTTAATTAATATCAATTCCCTGATGAAAAAGTGATAATTTTGCAAACAATTGTGTACAATAAAGGTTTAACCTGACTGAAATATAATTAAGCACTTTTGAACTTTCATTCTCAGTCATGAGTGAGAATAAAGTTGTGGTGATGCTAAATTATTACTATTATGATTATTATTATTATTATTACTGTTATTCATTGTAATACATGTACATATACACAAAGCCATGATAGCGGAATGCAGAAAATGAGATTATTCTTCCTCAGAATAAAAAAGAAGCTTTAGAAATGAGCTGATCCTTTAACAGGACTCACAAGGGCTCATTAATCCGGGTCCATAACGAGCTCTGTTCACCAGTGTGAGCGTGCACTTCAGTAATTAGGCATGACTGGTGTGAGTGCACGTTTCATTTGGACACAGAGATAATGACACTGCAGTTTTTGGTGGAAACAAACCTCTTTGTTGTGGTTGTGGAGTGGATGGACTCACAAAAGAGGCGCTGAGGTGTGAGAGCACTAGTGAACTAGTTACACTAGTGAACTAGTTAGTGCCCTCAAACTCAGGAGAAAAAACAAAGATCAACAGTTTCTTGTCTCCTCATCATCATTCCACCCTCACCGGAGCACCTATTGACAGCCTTTGCAAATATTAGGTGCCAATAAAGATTGATTGATTGATTGATTGATTGATCGATTGAATACATTTAGGTGCTTTAGCAGACTGATTTAGTTGACTGTTTCCCACAGCTCTTCCATGACTTGGCTCATGGGGAAACTCCTTTAGCTTTAGCCCGGTATGGCTGCACATTCTCTAGGGCTCCTCTGCCATTAGCATCTTTGCATTGTTTACCTGACATGGAGGTGAACATGTGAACTGGTTCCAGTTTACACAGGAAGGCTTTGGTGTTGGAACAATGGGCCAGATTCACGAAACGTTCTTACGAACAAATGTGTTCTTAAGTCCCACTTACGAACATTTTACGAAGATTGTGGCATTCACCAATTTCTTCTTATCCTGGATTTATGCGTAGGTAAGAACAAATCCTACGAACACTCAGGAGTACTCTTACACACATTTCAGTGCCGACATGTTGGTATGGTTGGGTTTTCTTCTCTTGTGCAGTTCAATAAAATTCAATATTACAATGATAATTGTCATATTTATTTGTTTATTTCCTATTTTTGGTGATTCACGGAGAATTTTAAAATAACGTAAATGTGCCAATGACTTAACATTAATCAACCAAATTGGAAACCATGCCAAAACTGTCTTTATTTGATTTTATCTTGATTTATTTTATTAGGGGATCGAGGGTATGCCCTGGCTCCCTGGTTGTTGATACCACTGACCAACCCTCAGACTCCACAGGAGTTTTATTCAATCAGATGCATGCGCGCAGTCATTGGGCCCAATTCACCAATATGTTCTTACGAATCTTCTTAGATTCTTTCTTAAGTTGTCCTTAAGAAGTTTTTTAAGAAAACCCTACGTCGGATTCATCAACGCGTTCGTAAGCCCCAGAATTGTTCGCAGCTGTGTTCTTAGATTGATGAATGCCATCTGTTCGTAAGTTGAAAGCGCGTGCCAGGTGAGTCTAATTAACATACGATTAGCATAAGTCACCGCCCACTAATGCCCATAAAAGGAACTGCAGCAGGACCCTGTAGACAGAGCCAAAAGCAGCCAAATGCCCAAAGCGAAATGCCCAAAGCCAAATGCCCAAAGCCAAATGCCCAAAGCGAAATGCCCAAAGCCAAATGCCCAAAGCGAAATGCCCAAAGCTTGCCTCTCCACGCCTGATTTCTGACGCCGTGTTGCACAATCAAGAAAGGATGGCTAACACGCTTGATAAAATTGCCTCAACCCTGATGACTATAGCCAACACGCTTAAAGAAATCAACGAGAATGTAAAAAAAAGAAGAATGTAAAAAAAATAAACGTGTAAAAGCTGTGCTCGGATTGTGACAATAATGCATTTGATTCACAAACGGGCAATTAATCGCGCTCGAACGTGAACCGCGTGCCTGCAGTCTGGCCCCATCATTGCGTCAGGACGCACATCCTCACGGGGTTGTGGCTGTGTCCAAACACATCCAGCGCCCCTGTAACATGCCGATGGTGCGTTCAATGGTGGAGCGACTGCGCGCATGCATCTGATTGAATAAAACTCCTGTGGAGTCTGAGGGTTGGTCAGTGGTGTCAACAACCAGGGCATATCCTCGATCCCCTAATAAAATAAATCAAGATAAAATCAAATAAAAAGACAGTTTTGGCATGGTTTCCAATTTGGTTGATTAATGTTAAGTCATTGGCACATTTACGTTATTTTAAAATTCTCCGTGAATCACCAAAAATAGGAAATAAATAAATATGACATAATTATCATTGTAATATTGAATTTTATTGAACTCCACAAGAGAAGAAAACACAACCATGCCAACATGTCGGCACTGAAATGTGCGCAAGAGTACTCCTGAGTGTTCGTAGGATTTGTTCTTACCTACGAATAAATCCAGGATAAGAAGAAATTGGTGAATGCCACAATCTTCGTCAACTGTTCGTAAATGGGACTTAAGAACAAATTTGTTCGTAAGAACGCTTCGTGAATCTGGCCCAATGTCTTTATGTCCATCTGGGAATCATTTCAGTATTTCTAGGATGGACTAAGATTTCAAATGGATTTTTAGGATAATGCACCGCCTTCCTTTATCTTCTTTAAGGCTGGAATGTAAATCCACAGGGATTAGTGGGAGCACGCTGGGCTGGAAACTCCTCTCTGGCTCTCCGAGGGTCCGTGCTGCGTCTGTGCTGCGTCCGAGCGTCAAACGCAACTCCAGCCTCGGTGCGCGCGCGTCATAGGTGTCGGATAATTCCCCAAGAACTTGGATTCCTTCGTTCATTCTTCAGTACTGGTGCTGTAATGGTCTGAAGGTCGAGAAGCCCCTGAGTTGTGCAGACGTGAGACCGAGCGGACTCGGCTGTCGTCTGTTCCGGAGCGCAGTCTGGACATGGGCCACCTTTCTGGAGTCCGTCTGTTACCATTTGGAACCATCTGGGCAGTTTTCCTCTGGCTACCTGGTGTCAGCTCGACCAGGCCGACGGGCATCTCAAAGTAAGCCTCGACTCTATTGAATGATTCTTCTAATAATGAAGAGATAGTTTGCATTTTCTAAATTACAATGTTGTCAGATTCTATGTTTAAGAGCGAATACAAACTTCTGCAGGAAGTTATTTTAGAGTTTACTTGGCTTATCGTGACACTCAGCGATGATTTCCCGTAGTTGTCCTCGGGTTCTAACTGCGTTAGAACTCTTGGCTGTGTGAGGCTCATAGGAGCGCGGCCCCCGCCGGCTTCAATTAAAAAGGGGTGAGGGGTGAAGATGTGAGCACGTGGAGACGGGGAAGCCCCCACGGGGACGTTTGAACTCATATCAGCCATATAAAAAGTCACGTGCTCTCTCCATAGTGTGTGTGTGTGTGTGTGTGCGCGTGTGTGCGTGTGTGTGTGTGTGATGGGCACACTGTCCGGGCTGTAGTTCTGCTTCCCACCACATGCTAGGGTTACTATCTGCTGTCAAATGACACATTTACTGGTGAAGTGGTTAGCACTCAGCGCTAGCTCTAGCTAACCTCCTTGACACCACATTGGTGAACGTGTGCGTCCAGCATTTAGCTGCTTCTTGTTCTGAAGCCTGCAAAGGCTCTGATCATGGATCAGCTAATGACACTGAGGACATGAACCATTCTAAAGCTCTCGATCGCTGGTTCTTTGACCACATAGCTGCTGATAACTGGTTGCGTGTGTTTTCCCAGCTCAGAGTGTCCAGAGAATAAGGTCCTGACTGTGGAGTATCCCTGTGTGAGCGCTGGAGGGAGGAACAGCACATGTTTGAGGTGAGCCTCTGGCACATGAGTGACTGTTTGGACCCTCTGACAGGCTGCTGATGCATGTGGGGAGGACGGAAACGTTCTATGTTTGCAGAAGCTGCAGCTCTGCAAGCACCAAAAACATCCTGTCAGGTCTCTCCCACAGCAGCACTTTTGGAGGCCATACCCCCAACAATGAGATGATTCCGAGCTGAATCAGCCATAGTTTGTCTTCTAAAAACTCCATTTTATGGATCCAGATTTGAACTGTGCTGGTCCCGACGGGCTGTAGGACATGAAAGCAGAACAGGAACTCGTCCTCGTGGCGTTGGCCTGCGTGGCGTTGGCCTGCTGACAAAGTTATCCTTTGATGTTGAATGAAACAATGGTGGCAGGAAACAGATGAATTCCTTATTATAGATATTATACATTATATGATCACAGGGCAGCAGCTCAGGTGACATCACACAAAGGGAGGAAACAGATGCAAATCCCTCATTTTGACATGCAGATCAGATTTTTGTGAAGTCAGATGTGGATTTGCTTGGTGAAGGTAAGAGGATCCTTTAATGAAGGTTCTGGGTCTGCAGAGACCCCAGACTGTGATCTGTTCATCATCAAAGGCAGGCTCCTCTAGTCCTGACGTCTGAGTCTTGAGGTGCTCCTCTAGTCTTGAGGTGCTCCTCTAGTCTTGAGGCGCTCCTCTAGTCCCGAGGCGCTCCTCTAGTCCTGACGTCCCGAGGCGCTCCTCTAGTCCTGACGTCTGAGTCTTGAGGCGCTCCTCTAGTCCCGAGGCGCTCCTCTAGTCCCGAGGCGCTCCTCTAGTCCCGAGGCGCTCCTCTAGTCCCGAGGCGCTCCTCTAGTCCCGAGGCGCTCCTCTAGTCCCGAGGCGCTCCTCTAGTCTAAAGCAGATTTGAAAGGGTGGATATTTGCTGGTGAGGAGTGATTGTGGGTCACAGGCCAAATCTACTCTGTGCTCTCTTTGCTGAGTGTTGGGGTTAAAGTTCAGCTCTGCCGTTAGGGTTAGCTGGGTTAGGGTTAGCTGGAGAACCCTAACCCTAAGCTGGAGAATAAACCCCGCTGAGAAGTCCACCGTGGTTTTATTGGCTGTCACTTGGTTGAATATTTCACACTAAATCCAGCTCTGCTGAAAAAACACAGATGAGATTAAAGTAATGATGATGAGGTCTCTGGCTTGTTTTGATTGTTTCCATACTTTTATATGCTGCTGTGTTCCATCGCTCCCTGAGGCGTTGCTATGGTTACGGGCCAGTTGTGTGTTTACTGGTCATTTGGTGTTAAATCGTCTCAAATGAATCACTGCTAATTTCCTGACTGGAACCCAGCCTTTGGTTGGTCTTGAGCTCGTCTTTCTCCTTCTGCTCTCAATGAAGTGAGTCAGTCATGACAGAAAACCTTTTCTTCTCGTACCTAACTCTAACCCAACCCTAACCCTAACTCTAACCCTAACTCTAACCCTAACCTACCCTTACTCTAACCCAACCCTAACTCTAACCCTAACTCTAACCCTAACTCTAACCCTAACTCTAACCCTAACCTACCCTAACTCTAACCCTACCCTAACCCTAACCCTACCCTAACCCTAACCCCAACTCTAACCCTACCCTAACTCTAACCCTACCCTAACCCTAACCTACCCTACCCTAACCTACCCTAACCCTAACCTACCCTACCCTAACCCTAACCCAACCCTAACTCCAACTCCTGCCGGTGTTTCAACAACCTCACATGAGTCCTGCCAGAACCATGACATGGACAGCCTGACCCTGCTAAAGGCTGACGTCTGCACATTCTCTGGTCCATCGTTGCTCCGGTGAAGGCTGCTCAGAACATTTCCTCACTTGTCTTTGAGTGGAATCAGCTGTTCAATAAGGATCTTCTGTCATTGCTCGACACCAAATAACGGGCTCAGAGCTTTCCAACCAAGTCATTCAAAAAAGGATTACAAAGAAAACCCTGCTTGCAATCAGTGTTCCTTCTCATGGCCTCCAGGAACATGTCAGAGTTGAGTGGTGGAGCAGCAGTGGGTCACCTCTGAGGCTTTATTGACCATCAGAGCTCTTCAGTGGTCATTCAACAGATCAAAGTTTGAATGATGTGAGGTTTATTTCAGGCGGCCATTATTCCACAGCCACTTCCTGTCTTGGCTCATTAGAGTGTGCTTGAGGTTTGTGATCCATCTTTTAACCAGCACCATGTGCTACATAGTGTGGATCCTTTTTTTAAAGTCCTTAAGCAAAAGTTTGGACTCTTCTTTATACAAAAAGATCACATAACTGCTGCATTTAGAAATATTTGTAAAGATCATCTAAATGATATTCATCAGTTTCTCCAGCATGTTTCCATTGTGGTTCATTCCTGAACTGCTTGGAAGCAGAAGCTGTGTGGAGGAGTTGAAGAGGTGGCGTTCTCACTGCCCAAGGTCACATCTCAACAGTCGGGAGGATCTCTTTATTCTAAGATGATATTCTCAACCCTCAACTGGATGTTTAAACTTCCCTTTGTTCGGTAGAAGTGGTGGAATTCCATAATCCATAAGTGAGAAAGTATCATACACGATATTCTCCTGATCTAGTTTTAGCTCGGCCATTATTGTTGACTTGTTTTAAATGTTTTAATTTGGTAAAGCCAGTTAAATGTAACTATGTAGTCAGTCTTCTTCATGCTCCAAAGCCAGGCGAACATCAGACCACCGTTCTCCTCGTTTGCTGCTGCCTTTTCCATTCTGTGGTGATCAGATCACTCATTACACCACATCCACTACACACCAGGAGTTCTCTGGTTACCTTTACTCTTGAGTAGTTAACTGGTCATCAGCAGCACAGAAACAACGTTTTCAGTCTTTTTTATGGAATCAGAAACTACAGAGTCCTGTCCCAGGAGGCTGTTTCTGCACCAAATGGGCGACATGGTTCCATTTTAGTTCAACTCCAGAAACAGTCAAAGCCCAGCAGGATCTAATTCTTCTGCCTGTGGAATCATCTTGAAGGAGGAAAACCATCCCAGACTATTTTCTGAACCAGCCACTCTTCCTGGGTTTCACCCACAAACATCCAAGGTGACCGTTAATGAGCTCTGGCTGGTGGCCTGGACTCCATCTCCCCTCTACCGCTGCCCTTCTGGCCCCTGCCTTTGCACTTGAGCAACACAAACCAGATTGGAGCTGGGGTCCAGGTCAGGTCAATCAAACAAACACTGTTTCTACATGCTCAGTGTTTTGATGTGGGGGGGGATTACTCAACTCTAATGATTATTAAATGGGCGCCAAACATAAAAGGCTACTAAGATTAGCAGAACTGATGCCAACCTTGATAAAAGAAATAAAGCAATCAAACTAAACTTCTACCATTTGTTTTACCAGTTTAGCACCAGCAAACTTTTGCTTTGATCACCAGTAAATCTGTTCTGTCCGTGTTTTATCAATGAGAAAGTGTGTATAAATTTAAGCTAATAGCTGAGTGTTTTGCTGACGACGGTCCGTAGTGGTGAAGAGAGAGCTGAGCCAAAAGGCGGAGCTCTCCATTTACCAGTCGATCTTTGTTCCTGCCCTCACCGACGGTCAGGAGCTTTCACCCTGTTATATCTCTGTCTCCCCTCTTTCTTTAGCCAGCTGTCCATCAGCTGAAGGCTCCTCCCATACATGTCTGGTCCTACTCGAGGTTTCTTCCTGTTGAGTTTTCCTTACCACTGTTGCTTATTGAGGGTCACACTCTGGATTTCTGTAGAGTGCCTTCAGACAACTATAATTGTATCAGCCAATACATGGATAGATACTAATTCATTTGAATTCTTATTTGATCTCTGGGTTGTCCTTCTACAACCTGACCACCTCTTCTGACCTACTGGCCTGTCTCCTGGTACCCCCCTTAATGCTTTCAACACTGGATGGAAACAATAATCCTTCCTGGACAGGGTTAGGGTTCGGGCTCCAGTAAGATGCTAAAACAACAAAGAATAAGCTAGAAAGGAGAGGCCAGGTGTCTTCATTTGCACAACAGCAGGTGGAAACAGCAATTATTGCTACCTGACTGGAGCGAGAAAAAGCTACTGAAAACAACCTGTGAAATACCGAGCCAGTGTTTGCAGGCGTAACAACCACTGCTGCTAAAGACACTTGTTGTTTTTACATTGTCACTCTTCAAAAAACTGGGACAATTAACACTGCAAAGAGGTGACGAAGCCAGTGAAGAGACCCAGTAGGTAGAAGTCGAGGATTGGAGTTTATTTTCGAACACAACCGGGAACACGTGCGCGTGTGCTCATGCCTATAAATGACACTTTGACTTGCAGGCAATAGTGGAGCGCGGGGAGTATCGTTTAGCATCCTTCGGATGCAGATGTCTGATGGGACATTTACTAGCTTGAGGTCAAAATGAGGCACTTTGTCTCAGTGGATTCAGCACTGGTTCCTGCTTTAGGCTGAAACTAAACATTTAACCGTTTGGCTGTCAGTAGCGGGTAACTGACGGGTAACTGACTCCTGCTTTGAAGCTAAAGCATTCATGATCTGCTACAGAGTTTCAGTGGGAAATCCTGTTCAAACGATCACTTTCGATGGTAGAACCCCTTGGTGTTCTCTGTCTAATCAATAAACCTCCACCTTTGGGAACTATAACATGTTCATTTTGTCTCACATGGAACTGACGCTAAAGCCTTTAATCTATTACTTTATTCCTTCGGTGAAAGGCACTTTTCCTTTGTGTGCATGCAGAGAAACTTTTACGAGGCTTCTCGGTTGGACTTCCTGTGTTTAATGGAGGAATAATTGTCTTCATCAAGCTGCACACCAGAGTCAAACTTCCCAAAAACAGCAGTCATAACCGTCCATATTTTTCTGATTAAGCCTGACTGTGCACACAGCAGCAATCTTTTCACCAAATCTGCTCAAGGTTAACGCTTTAATGTCATCAATAAAATAAATCACTGGAGTACTAAGGACAAAAGATAAGAAAAGAGGTTAGATAAGGATAGAAGAGAGGTTTAAAGTATTATAGCAAAGGGAAATGCTTTTGATCTGTCAAAAACTGTGACCATGAAAATAAGTTTCTCTTTATGCTCTCGTCTCATTTAGTTGTAACTTGGTCGTGAGGCTTCTCTCAGATGTAAACACTGAACCAGACAAAATACACATTTCAATAATCTATTGTTGCTAGGATGCTGAATTTGGCCATTTTACCCCACAAGTTGCAACTGCATATATTCAGTCCATTCAGACTTGTGATTTAAGTTCACACACACACACACACACACATATTATTAAAGAGCCTCATGGGTTTTCCCATCATGTAGAAATCCATAACAGTACATCTGTTGGGTCCGGTAAATATTCCCATGTTTCCTGCAGCTTCACTGTGTGTGATGACATCTGGTCTCCTTGAGTTGTTCAAGAAAACTTGTTTCTGTCAGACAATCTGGAAAATGTGTCATTGTAAATATGTTTAAACTAATAATTGTCTTCAGATTAGCTGTTAGCTTTGGCTCACATTTTATTTATTAGCCTTTGTTTCATATAATGTCTCTCAGTAATCTCCTCCCTGGGCTGCCACCTTATCGTGGTGGAGGGGTTTGCGTGTCCCAATGATCCCAGGAGCTCCGTTGTCTGGGGCTATATGCCCCTGGTAGGGCCACCCATGGCAAACAGGTCCTAGGTGAGGGATCAGACGACGCGTAGCCCAGACCCCCTGATGATGAATAACAACATTGGTACCAAGTTTCCCTTGCCCGGATGCGGGTCACCGGGGCCCCCTCCTGGAGCCAGGCCTGGGGGTGGGGCACGTTGGCGAGCGCCTGGTGGCTGGACCTCTGCCCATGGAGTCCGGCCGGGCGCAGCCCGAAGAGGCAACATGGGGCCCCCTTCCCGTGGGCTCACCACCTGCAGGAGGGGCCAAGGGGGTCGGGTGCATTGTGTTTTGGGTAGCAGCCGGAGGCAGGGACCTTGGCGGTCTGATCCCCGGCTGCATAAACTGGCTCTAGGGACATGGAATGTCACCTCTCTGGTGGGAAAGGAGCCTGAGTTGGTGCGCGAGGTTGAGAAGTTCCGACTAGACATAGTCGGCCTCACCTCGACGCACGGCAAGGGCTCTGGAACCAGTCTTCTTGAGAGGGGTTGGACTCTCTACCACTCTGGAGTTGCCGATGGCGAGAGGCGACGAGCAGGGGTGGCAATTCTGGTTGCTCCCCAGCTCAGTGCCTGTGTATTGGAGTTTACCCCGGTGGATGAGAGGGTAGCCTCCCTTCGCCTTCGGGTGGGGGGATGGATCCTGACTGTTGTTTGTGCCTATGGTCCAAACAGCAGTTCAGCGTATCCACCCTTTTTGGAGTCCTTAGAGGGAGTGCTGGAGAGTGCCCCTTCTGGGGGCTCCCTCGTCCTCCTGGGTGACTTCAATGCTCACGTTGGCAATGACAGTGTGACCTGGAGAGGTGTGATTGGGAAGAACGGCCCCCCTGATCTGAACCCGAGCGGTGTTTTGTTATTGGACTTCTGTGCTCGTCTCAGATTGTCCATAACGAACACCTTGTTCAGACATAAAGGCGTCCACATGTGCACTTGGCACCAGGACGCCTTAGGCCGCAGATCGATGATCGACTTTGTGGTTGTGTCATCGGATTTGCGGCCGCATGTTCTGGACACTCGGGTGAAGAGGGGGGCGGAGCTGTCAACTGATCACCATCTGGTGGTGAGTTGGCCCCGATGGTGGGGAAGGATGCCGGACAGACCTGGCAGGCCCAAACGTGTTGTGAGGGTCTGCTGGGAACGCCTGGCAGAGTCCCCTGTCAGAAGGAGCTTCAACTCACGCCTCCGGGAGAGCTTTGACCATGTCCCGGGGGAGGCGGGGGACATTGAGTCCGAGTGGACCGTGTTCCGTGCCTCCATTGTTGAGGCCCCCTGGACGCCTCCCTGGTGAGGTGTTCAGGGCATGTCCCTCCAGTAGGAGACCCCCGGGGAGACCCAGGACACGTTGGAGAGACTATGTCTCTCGACTGGCCTGGGAACGCCTGGGGATCCCTCCGGATGAGCTGGAGGAGGTAGCTGGGGAGAGGGAAGTCTGGGCTTCTCTCCTTAGGCTGCTGCCCCCGCGACCCGACCCCGGATAAGCGGTAGAGAATGGATGGATGGATGGATGGTCTCTCAGTAATGTTTCTAAAGTGAAAAGACACTGTTTAAATGAGAGAGTTAAAGGACAGAGCTTGGCCAATAGATACTCCAAGATTCCTCACAGAGAGACTAGCCGCTAAGGAGAGACTAGCCGCTAAAGAGAGACTAGCTGCTAAAGAGAAACCTGTTAAGGCAGAAGCCACAGAAGTCCAAACAACTAGCGTCTCTCAAGAAGAACGAGCACAGGAGCCATATCCAATTACCATTCAGAGTTTAAGCAACAAGCTGCTGCTCCTGATGAGCTGACGAGCAGCAGGTGAGAAGCTCCGGAGGAGGGGTTGGAGAAATCTGCCTCCCATATATTCGTGCATACATATGAGTTACTCATCATCGTTAGGGAATCACAGAAATGTGAACAATGTGCACACAACCTTTAACAAGTTATTTAATCAAATGACATGTTTTTTCTCTCGATAGATAGATAGAGATAGAGAGCGTAGGGGTTGGGACAGAGGGTTAGGGTTGGGACTGAGGGTAGGGGTTAGGACAGAGGGTAGGGGCACTTCTGCTGTGGAAGACCTTCTGGAGCTCGGATGTTTCCCTTGATGCTCCAGGAAGTGAGCTGCCAGGACACTAACAGAGGGGGGGGGGGGTGCGCTCAGGATTACCCTCATAACACCTTCACATATGTAAACTTGCAAGAGTTTTATAAGGGACGTATACAGTTGTGCACTATATGAAGTGAACGTCCCAGTGCTCAACAGTCAGGGGGAAGCTGAGGTCAACGTTGAACTTTCATTTGCAGAGAAGAATTTATGGAATTGATAAATACAGGGCATTGGAGAAATAAAAGCAAAAACTTTGGCTGCCCTTTAAATACAAACCCTTAAACTTAACAGACAGAAAACCAACCATCATGATCCCAGTAGACGTGCAGGCCCTGAACATGGTCCTGGGCCTCTGTCACATCAAGAGGCAGCACAGATATATAGCAGCCACAGAAATAGGCCTGTTTCTGGGCAGACCATGTCGGGAGGCCCCTGACCTCTACTGAGCTCCGCTTCCTGTGTTTCTCTGCAGAGAGAAACCCAAAGCTGACAACCTTCACTGACATATTTTAAGCATTCTCATCATCATCTCTCGTTTCCTAGTCATGATCCTTGTCTTCACATTCTGATTTAGATCAGTGTTATTTCAACAGACATCAATAGTCCAGAATGTCCTTCACCTCCAGAAACATGTGCAGTCCTGCTCCCAGGACCCCTGCACTGTCTATGGTTTCGGCTCTGGGAGGTCGAGTTTCTTTGGGATTCTGTAATGAATATCCTGTCTTTAAGAATGGAGAACTACTACACACACATGCACCAATAAATCATAGTATAGCTAGAAGGGAACCCATAGCAGTGGAGTCAGAGCACAACCCCCTGGAAAGAAACCCCTTTCCTAAAGAACACCATCGCATGTGTGAAAGGTTCCAGGTGCAGGTTGGCCTCTGGACCTGTTCGGGGTTTACTTTACATCTGCAGTGCTGACTTAGTGCAGGGTTAGCTGCAGTGGCCTCTGGGGACCGTGGGCTTGTCTGGGACCCCTGATGGGCTGGAAGCTGCTGGGTCAGGAGAGATGGACCGAGGGGTGAAGGGTCAGGCAGGTGTTTAAAGGGATCAGAGAGGATGAAATGATTATGTTTTATTCACCTTGTAGATGCACACATGACCCATCAAGGATGGCTATAAAATATGAATAGTGATGTCATCCCTATGTACCACAACTGACTTGAGCTCTTTCCAAGGGATGTGTACAGAGCAAAGCAGTACATTTAGAACATAAAATGTTTGAATATTGCTCTCAAATAAAGGCTTTTCATGCACTTAAGTAAAGCAATGTAATATAAATGTTCTGGAAAGGTCAGCTTTCATCACGCTTTCCTTCTGTCTGTGACACTACTACTACGAGCAGTTGTTGTCCCACTCTCCGGTCCAAATGGAGACACTTTGAGGTCCGGTCAGAACGACAGTCTCAATAACTGACGTGACACCGAGCGCCTCATCTACAAAAACATCTGGATAAAGCACTTGAAAGCAAAGCTGATCGACGAACCTTCCGGAATCGTCTGTCAAAACCCTGGGACTTTTCAGATCTGGAGCCGATAGGCGAGCATTTGTGTGTTTTGTTTGCGTTTTCCTGTCTTTCTGCCTCTATTGGTGGATTCCTTCATGGACCTTTTGCTGGTGACATCACGCCTGTTTGCATTGGACGGTCCTCAAGAGCCGCTGCCTCCAGTCCACCAGCGTCTGAGCGTTAATCTGCTCAGTGCTGAACGTGGTTCTATCGTGTCTTCTGGTGAACTGGACCTTCCAGTAACTTTCTCCGTGTTCTCACATCCCCTCGAGGTCTCCACGCGCCCCTCATTGGGAGGAACGATGTGCACCTCACCCCCCTCATCTTGTCTCCAGGCGGTGCACGCTGATCTGCCTCGTTTAACCACCGTCAGCTGTCCATTGTCTGCTTGGGGGTCCAGTCTGAAGCGTGTGTAATATTCTGATCAGATCATTTTGGACCTGGCCGACGATGCCGCTGTTCGGCAGGGTGCCCTTATGGGCAGCTCGACAAGCTTCTGTCTGACGGATGGAGCTCCCTCCAGAGTCCAGAGTCTGGTGTTGGGAGTCTCCTTGGACAGGAGCATCCAGCCCCCTCCCAGCACAGTCTCCCGCCGCTTCAGCGTCCTCCAGAGCGTCCGCTCCTTTGCACTCAGCACCTCCTTTTTCCGGCGCTCCACGTGAGCCACGCGTCCCATTTCCTGAGCTGCCACGGCCTGCTCTCATGCTGAGGTGGAGAACTCCACTCGCTCTACCACACCCTTCCTCCACACCCACCGGATTTGTTTTACCATCTTCACCTGTTGCTCATTTTCAGCCTGTTGCTATTGCTTCATGCCCGACTCTCCAGCGTTATCTGCATTCGGATTTTCTGGTTTGACCCTGACTGCCTTGGACATTCCTTCTTCACCTCCACCCTGGTAAACCCGACAACCTTTTGTCCCCAACTAAGAGTTTTGCCTATGTGGTTATTTGGACCTACATCCTCCTGTGGCTGTGTGGCGTCATCTGCCTTCCACGGAGTTCCGTGATTACTTTAGTTCTGTTGTCCACAAGTTATCAATAAAGCTCCTTTTAACTGTCTGGAACTGCTTGTTGCAATGCTCCTTGGTTTTTGATCTTCAGCCATTAAATCAACCTACTGACTGGGCTGAGATTGCATGTATTGTCATTTCTGATCAGGGAGGGCTGTGCCACTGCTATAATTGAGAATCAGCCACTGGTTTCTGTGCATTTTGACCCTTTTAAGGATGAGCTTAGAAGTATGCTTTATCACCTGCTCCAGGGTGGAGAGGCGGCAGCGAAGCTCCTCTCCTTAATGCAGGGGGGTGCATTGGTTGCAGATTATTCCATCCAGTTCCACAAGCTGCCCACGCAGTGGTTGGAACGACGCCGCACTCGGGAAGTCTGCTGTAAGGGGCTGAGGGAGGAGCTGAAGGACGAATTAGCGGCTCGAGATGATACCGCATTTCTCTCACAACGTGCCTTCTCCAGCAGTCTCAAGTTGTCCCACAGTTAGTCCACTTGAACCTTTAATCGTTGCACCGATGCCGACCCCATGTCTGTCAGCTGCAGTAGAGGAGCCCATGCAGCTTGGCCGGGCCCTGAGAGACAGAGGAGGTTGTCTGAGAGGCTCCGCTTGGATTGTGGGCAACCAAGCCATGTCATTGCTGGGTGCATGTTCCAGCCAAAAGACTAAGCTAGCAGCATATGCAGGAGTGCTGGCGAGCAGAGCCGCTTCCTGTTCTATGTCCTCTCACCTCACATTCCCTGGTCCACTCCTCTGGCTTCACGACTTCATCTCTCTTGTTCTTAATTGACTCTGGTGCTGAGGACAGTTTCATCAACGTGGACATGGCCATTGAGGACCTATCCAAGCCAAAGTTCATCCTGGGTTTATATACTAAGGTCCTGGCTAAGGTAACCCACCGTACAGCACCCCTGACCCTCATCACCTCACGTAATCAACGGGAGGACTATGCAATTTTTTCAGTCAACTTCCTCCCTGGGAGTCCTGGGCGCCCCATGGCTAGCCCGCCACAACCCCCACTTTGATTGGTTGGCCGGGAGGCTCAGTAGCTGGAGTGTTACCTGTCATTCAAACTCAGCTCTCTCCTCCGCTTCGAGCAGCTCAGAGCCATTACCTGAGGTCCCAGATCTCTCCACAGTACCTGTCAAATACCATGGCCATGACGAGGTGTTCAGCAGGCAGCGCGCGGTTTCTCTACCCCCTCGTCGACCCTACAACTGCGGCACTGAACAACTTCCCGGGGCTCCCATCACAAATACTGCTACTGCTACTACCACCACCTTGTGGTTCCTTCCTGCTCCATGAGGAGGTTCTCTCTGCTGCTTCCCCTAACCTTTGCACAGCCTTCTTTCTTTCACTTCCTGTCAAACCCCAAGACCTCACCTGCCAGCCTGTACCTGGACAGGCAGGGTGCTCCGATTTATGTTATGTTATTTATTTCAGCTTTATTTTAACAGATATGATAAATTTAGAATAGCACTTTATTAACAGCTCTTCCCCCCGGAAGAGCTGATGGAAGTGGCCGGGGAGAGGGCTGTCTGGGCATCCCTCCTGAAGCTGCTGCCCCCGCGACCCAGATCCGGATAAGCGGGAGAAAACGAACCTTTATTAACAGTGGGGATCTGGCAAGAGGCCCAAACAGGACGCAACCATAGATCCAAAGAGGAAGAGACAAGAGTTAGAAGAAACAGATAAATTAGCCGGGACTGTTGGGGTTTCTGTGTGAACATGTGGAGTGATGGAAGAGCTGAACATTTTAGAGTGTTGAAGGGTGTTTCAATCACTTGCTGCAGAAGAAGTAAAAGAATTTTGGCCAAAGAAATTGCGGGCCGTTAGGCAGAGTAAGGAAGCAACCCGGCATCAAGAAAAATGGTTTAACAGGTTGAATAGGTATTGGGATTTTTCCCCTAGTAGACCCTTATCTATAAGGGATGACAGGGGTCGCTGTAGGTGTCCAGATCTGATGCAGCCTGACTGATGTGAAACTTGGATAGAGTCCAAGCCACCTTCTGTAGTCCTTGTTGGTCTTTCTCTGAGGCGTCATCGCTAATTCAGAAATCCCAGTCCACCACGTGTCCTTTAGATCCCATCCCAACACACCTGTTGAAGGATGTTCTACCATTGATAGGCAGTTCTATCCTGGACCAGATCAATAGTTCTTTAGTGTCAGGTTATGTACCCCGGTCCTACAAGGTGGCAGTGATTAAGCCGTTGCTTAAAAAAAAAACCATCACTGGATCCTGATGTCTTAGCAAATTACAGGCCGATATCCAACCTTCCTTTTATCTCTAAAGTTCTAGAGAAGGTGGTGGTGACTCAGTTACTGGAGCACCTGCAGAGAAACAGCCTGTTTGAGATGTTTCAGTCAGGCTTTAGAGCTCACCACAGCACAGAAACAGCACTTCTTAAAGTCACTAATGATCTTCTCATAGCTTCCGATCATGGACTGGTCTCTATGCTGGTTCTGCTGGACCTCAGTGCTGCTTTTGATCCAGTTGATCACAGCATCCTGTTACAGAGACTGGAACATGTGATTGGGATTAAAAGGGACAGCACTAGACTGGTTTAGATCATACTTATCTGATAGATACCAGTTTGCTCATGTCCATGGTGTTCCCTCCTCATACAGTAGGGTTAGCCATGGAGTTCCTCAAGGTTCTGTACTCGGACCAATCCTCTTCACCTTGTACATGCTTCCCTTACGGACCATTATTCGGCAGCATGGGATAAATGTTCATTGTTATGCTGATGATGCTCAGCTTTATTTATCCATGAAACCCGAGGAGACAGAGAAGTTAGTGAAGCTTCAGACCTGTCTTAAAGACATAAAGTCCTGGATGTCTTCAAATTTCCTCCTCCTTAACCCAGGAAAAACTGAGGTCATGGTGTTTGGTCCTGAACCTCTCAGGGATAGATTAGATCACATGATCACCCTAGATGGTATCTCATTAACATCTAGTCTCTCTGTGAGGAATCTAGGAGTAACTTTTGATCAAAATCTCTCCTTCAACTCACACATTAAATTAGGGTTAGTGCCTAGTGCCTCTAGTGCCTTTTTTCCACCTGAGGAACATCTCAAAGATCAGGAAGCTACTGACCCACCATGATGCTGAAAAGTTAGTCCAGCATTTGTTCCTTCCAGGCTGGACTATTGTAATTCTTTATTATCAGGGTGTCCAAACAACTCTTTAAGAAGCCTCCAGCTGATCCAAAATGCTGCAGCCAGAGTTCTGACAGGTATTGACTACAGAGGTCACATGACTCCTGTAATGGCGTCGCTTCATTGGCTGCCCATTAAATTTAGAATAATTTTTAAAACCCTTCTTTTGACCTACAAGGTCCTCAGAGGCCTAGCTCCATCCTACCTGGAGGAGCTAGTGACACCTTACCAGCCCAATAGACCGCTCCGCTCTCAGAATGCTGGTCTACTTGTGGTTCCCAGAGTTTCTAGGGGTAGAATGGGGGGCCGAGCATTTAGCTACCAGGCCCCCCTGCTATGGAACCAGCTCCCTGTCCAGGCCCCCCTGCTATGGAACCAGCTCCCTGTCCAGGATGGGAGGCTGACTCCATCGCTACTTTTAAGATCAGACTTAAAACCTTCCTCTTTGAAAAAGCTTATTGTTACTAATTCTGCAGTTCCAGTTACTATCATAGACAGACAAATTATCATACTTAGGGGGTCGTCTAATCGTTAGGTCACATCTTAGCTATGCTGCTAGAGGCCGAGGCTGCCGGGGTCCAGAAACATGATCACCTGACAGGCCTCTGTCACCCCATGGGGTCCTCCTCTCCTCTCCTCTCTCTCTCTACCCACCCCCCCATCAGCAGGAGGGTCCCCCTACATGAGCCTGGTCCTGCTCAAGGTTTCTTCCTGTTAAAGGGGAGTTTTTCCTTGCCACTGTTGCTTGTCTGGGGTTAGTCCCTGGGATTCTGGAAAGCGCCTTGAAACAATTTTGATTGTAAAAGACGCTATATAAATAAAGATTGATTTGATTTGACAGCGGTCTAGGAAGCAGACCATGCAGGTATAGCCATGTCTTTACCTTTCCTGGAAGTCCAGATTTCTCAGTGTTCTTCACCCATCTTGCTTGTTTCTCAGTAATGTGGATGTTGTTTGTCCTTCAGTGCCTCATCATGCCAGACATATGATGGCATTGTCCTTGATACATGGTACGGCCCCACCTTAGAGAGCAGATTGTTGTGGTGTTGTCTATCCTATAATGTTGATCCTTGATTTTCTTGGCTTGAAAATCATCCTAGCCCAGGTTGTCATCTTGTCAAGGCTGTTAGAACCCATCTAGCCTGTGTGAGGTATGTTTTGACCATAAGAATCCATGAAGCATCATGTCGCCGGTTGTCAAGCACAGGAGCCCATCATTGGACCTCTGGTTTCCAATGATGGGGCTAATGAACATGATAAACAACTTGATATTCCATGCTTTGGCACCTCTTCCTTTTATGGGGTGCTGCTACAGTGTGATGTTGTTAGGAATCTACCTTTTTTGTGTGTGTTTACTTTGCTCCTTCCTTCAGACCTTCCTTGTTTTTTTGACTCCCTCTTCTGATCACTACACACCTTGTTTCATCACTCCACCTGGTCCACATCAATATATTTGCCCAGCTGTTGTAAATTATGGTATATCAAGTATTAGGCTCTTAAAGGACTTCCTGTGTCTTTTCCGCATTATTTGGGAATTTTTTGGATTCGTTTTTTGTACTGCTGTCTCATCTTACTTGACTCTCAGTCAATTCTCAGTCCTCCAGGACTGCAGGGAGCTCGGAGTCAGCGTCTGGGTTAGCGTTAGGGATTCCAGGTGCACCGGTGAGTCCTCAACCAGAAGCAGTCCCCCTGGACTGCACAGAACTCAGGAGACAGGTTCTGCACCACACAAGTCCAGCAAACAGCATGAAGACCTCGAATGTAGGGAAGACGGACCAAGCAAAGCCACACCAACAAAGCCGCAACACTCCCACCACCAATCCACAAAGCTCACACAACACTCTGGCCCTGGTGGGCAGGCGCTCCCTCCCTAAGTAGGCGACCAGATGTTAATTGCCCACAGGTGCGCCTGCCTGCAGCACCAGCTGCCACCAATCGAGCTCCTCCACGCCCCCTGGAGGAAAAAACCAGACACAACCCCAACAACACCGTCTCCCCTGTTCTGTCCATTCCAATCAGTTGTTTGTGCCGTATAACATTAACTCTTATCCCTGACCTGCCTCCAGATGACTGATATAAGTTTCTATTCCTGCTAATTCATTTAGAGTTCCGATTTCCCTCTTCAAGCAGCTTCTGAATCAAGCTGAACAAGGCTCTTGACACCTTGTGTTTAAACTCCCACGTTGCTTAAATGAGGCAGCTCCAACTTCCAATAGTGAAGAAGGGAAATGTTCTTAAGTCCGATTCCACAGACTAGAACTGTGGTGTACAGTTGGAGTCATGATGACCGCTCTGGTTTCAACATACTGAACCAACATACTTTTGCTTCTCAAAACAACAACACCCCCTCGTCTGGTTTGTCAGACACCCATGAACCTCCCAGCGGGGGCTGCATATCTGGTGGGCAGTATGGAGATGTTTTACCCTAAAATATAGCATTTTAATGCATTATACAAAATAAATGCAAACACTTTCGCTATTGTGTGTTTTTGCCAGTAAAACTCGTCTTATAAATATTAGCGTGCTCTACCTTTAACTGTTACTTGTGTTGACCGTTTGTTATTATTGTACCCTTCATAGGGTTAGGGGTTAGCGTTAGGGTTAGCGTTAGGGGTTAGCGTTAGGGGTTAGCGTTAGGGGTTAGGCTTAGGGGTTAGCGTTAGGGTTAGGGGTTAAGGGTTAGGGGTTAGCGTTAGGGGTTAGGGGTTAGCGTTAGGGTGAGAGTTAGGGTTAGGGGTTAGCGTTAGGGGTTAGGGTTAGGCTTAGGGGTTAGCGTTAGGGTGAGAGTTAGGGTTAGGGGTTAGCGTTAGGGGTTAGCGTTAGGGTGAGAGTTAGGGTTAGGGGTTAGGGTTAGGGGTTAGCGTTAGGGTGAGAGTTAGGGTTAGGGGTTAGCGTTAGGGTTAGGGTTAGGGGTTAGCGTTAGGGGTTAGGCTTAGGGGTTAGCGTTAGGGTTAGGGGTTAAGGGTTAGGGGTTAGCGTTAGGGGTTAGGGGTTAGCGTTAGGGTGAGAGTTAGGGTTAGGGGTTAGCGTTAGGGGTTAGGGTTAGGCTTAGGGGTTAGCGTTAGGGTGAGAGTTAGGGTTAGGGGTTAGCGTTAGGGGTTAGCGTTAGGGTGAGAGTTAGGGTTAGGGGTTAGGGTTAGGGGTTAGCGTTAGGGTGAGAGTTAGGGTTAGGGGTTAGCGTTAGGGTTAGGGTTAGTGTCTCACTGTTGACGATCAGAGTTTTCAACTTACTTTCTTCTTGACCTGTTCAGATAGTGAGCTCACAGCTGCATCATCACAACCACCCCAGAGAAACTTCTCAGCATCTGGTCCTTATCTGTCCAGTTTACTTTTAGACCTTGAGTTGAATCCTGGAGCTTGTTAATGTCTGTCGTGTTGGCCTGGGGTGACCCTGACACCATGAAATCCAGAATCAAAGCAGACAAATCTCAGATTAAAAAGAAACAGCAACTTTTTCTGTATGTGCATCATATAGGACACAGGACACAGAAGGACACAGTGTCTCACTTACTATAAACTTCCTGTCCTGGAAAACTTTACTGCTTTTTTAAAGAAAGACTGGAAATCTTAAATTAAGATTTGTGTGTGTGTGTGTGTGTGTGTGTGTGTGTGTGTGTGACAAAAATCTTTCTTACATAAAAGGAAAAAGGGTCCAGAGAAGTGAAGAACTCTCTCAGGGAAGGTTGTGATACTGGCCTGGGAGCTGCAGCCGCTTTGCTACACACATTAGAATTGATTGTTTGACTGAATCTGTGATTCAACTACCAGAATTCTCCTAACCTGGATGACTGAGAACCTGCACAGACAATTGATTGGTTGCTTAATTAGGGGCACTCTTTGTCATGGCTGTATTTTATTTTGGTGTTTTATTGTGTATTTCCTGTTTTATTGTGGAAGTTCTGTTTCCTGGCTGTGAGTCCTTCCTTTTACCTAAAAAGTTCATCATTTTCTCCTGTGTCCTCTTCCCTTCCCGTGACTTTTTAAGGCTCGTCCAGCTTCCCTTTGGTCCCAGATTGTTTTTGTGAGTCTTTCTAACCCTAACCCTGACCCTCTAACCCCTAACCCTGACCCTAACCCTAACCATCCATCCATCCATCCATTCTCTACCGCTTATCCGGGGTCGGGTCGCGGGGGTAGCAGCCTAAGGAGAGAAGCCCAGACTTCCCTCTCCCCAGCTACCTCCTCCAGCTCATCCGGAGGGATCCCCAGGCGTTCCCAGGACACGTTGGAGAGACATAGTCTCTCCAACGTGTCCTGGGTCTCCCCGGGGGCCTCCTACCGGAGGGACATGCCCTGAACACCTCACCAGGGAGGCGTCCAGGGGGCATCCTGACTAGATGCCCAAGCCACCCCATCTGGCTCCTCTCAACGCGGAGGAGCAGCGACTCTACTCCGAGCTCCTCCCGGATGGCAGAGCTTCTCACCCTATCTCTAAGGGAGAGCCCAGCCACCCTACGGAGGAAGCTCATTTCAGCCGCTTGTACCCGTGATCTTGTTCTTTCGGTCATTACCCAAAGCTCATGACCATAGGTGAGGGTAGGAACGAAGATCGACTGGTAAATCGAGAGCTTCGCTTTTCGGCTCAGCTCTCTCTTCACCACTACGGACCGGTGCAGAGTCCGCATTACTGTGGACGCCACACCGATCCATCTGTCGATCTCCCGCTCCATTCTTCCCTCACTCGTGAACAAGACCCCGAGGTACTTAAACTCCTCCACTTGGGGCAGGATCTCCTCCTTTACCCGGAGAAGGCACTCCACCTTTTTCCGGTCGAGAACCATGGCCTCGGATTTGGAGGTGCTGATTCTCATCCCAGCCGCTTCACATGCGGCGGCGAACCGATCCAGTGATAGTTGGAGGTCACGGGCCGATGAAGCCAACAGGACCACATCATCCGCAAAAAGCAGAGACGCGATCCTGAGGTCACCAAACCGGATCCCCTCAACACCATGACTGCACCTAGAAATTCTGTCCATAAAAATTATGAACAGAATCGGTGACAAAGGGCAGGGTTAGGGTTAGGGTTAGGGTTAACCCTAACCCTAACCCTAACCCTAACCCTTTATGTCTGAACAAGGTGTTCGTTATGGACAATCTGAGACGAGCACAGAAGTCCAATAACAAAACACCACTCGGGTTCAGATCAGGGGGGCCGTTCTTCCCAATCACCCCTCTCCAGGTCACACTGTCATTGCCAACGTGAGCATTGAAGTCACCCAGGAGGACGAGGGAGCGTTAGGGGTGGCCGGACCTCTGCCCATGGAGTCCGGCCGGGCGCAGCCCGAAGAGGCAACATGGGGACCCCTTCCCGTGGGCTCACCACCTGCAGGAGGGGCCAAGGGGGTCGGGTGCATTGTGTTTTGGGTAGCAGCCAGAGGCAGGGACCTTGGCGGTCTGATTCCCGGCTGCACAAACTGGCTCTAGGGACATGGAATGTCACCTCTCTGGTGGGAAAGGAGCCTGAGTTGGTGCGCGAGGTTGAGAAGTTCCGACTAGATATAGTTGGCCTCACCTCGACGCACGGCAAGGGCTCTGGAACCAGTCTTCTTGAGAGGGGTTGGACTCTCTACCACTCTGGAGTTGCCGATGGTGAGAGGCGACGAGCAGGGGTGGCAATTCTGGTTGCTCCCCAGCTCAGTGCCTGTGTATTGGAGTTTACCCCGGTGGATGAGAGGGTAGCCTCCCTTCGCCTTCGGGTGGGGGGACGGATCCTGACTGTTGTTTGTGCCTATGGTCCAAACAGCAGTTCAGCGTATCCACCCTTCTTGGAGTCCTTAGAGGGAGTGCTGGAGAGTGCCCCCTAACCCCTAACCCTAACCCTAACCCTTTGGTCCCAGATTGTCTTTGTGAGTCTTTCTAACCTTAACCCTAACCTAACCCTAACCCGAACCCTGACCCTTTAACCCCTAACCCTAACCCGTAACCCGTAACCCTAACCCTTTGGTCCCAGACTGTCTTTGTGAGTCTTTCTAACCCTAACCCTAACCTAACCCTAACCCTTTGTGAGTCTTTCGAACCCTAACCCTTTGTGAGTCTTTCTAACCCTAACCCCTAACCCTAACCCTTTGGTCCCAGATTGTCTTTGTGAGTCTTTCTAACCCTAACCTAACCCTAACCCTTTGTGAGTCTTTCTAACCCTAACCCTAACCCTTTCTAACCCTAACCTAACCCTAACCCTTTGTGAGTCTTTCTAACCCTAACCCTAACCCTTTGTGAGTCTTTCTAACCCTAACCCTAACCCGTAACCCTAACCCTTTGGTCCCAGACTGTCTTTGTGAGTCTTTCTAACCCTAACCTAACCCTAACCCTTTGTGAGTCTTTCTAACCCTAACCCTAACCCTTTCTAACCCTAACCTAACCCTAACCCTTTGTGAGTCTTTCTAACCCTAACCCTAACCCTAACCTAACCCTAACCCTTTGTGAGTCTTTCTAACCCTAACCCTAACCCTTTGTGAGTCTTTCTAACCCTAACCCTAACCCTTTGTGAGTCTTTCTAACCCTAACCCTAACCCTTTGTGAGTCTTTCTAACCCTAACCCTAACCTAACCCTAACCCTTTGTGAGTCTTTCTAACCCTAACCCTAACCTAACCCTAACCCTAACCCTAACCTAACCCTAACCCTTTCTAACCCTAACCTAACCCTAACCCTTGTCTTTGTGTTTCTTTTCTTGTTTGACTCCCAGCTTTGACTGTTGGTACCTGTGATTGCTCAGCTTTCTGCCTGCTCCCTGCCTGTTTGTGTCTGCCTGATTCAGCCTGCTGGTCTCTGTATGACATATTGCCTCCACGCAGGTTATAGAGTTTGTTTCCTGGATTTGAATATCTTGGTTCTTTCTTCCTTGGCACATTCATGCTCCTGTGCTCCTGAAAGTCTGCTAAACTATCTTCAGAAAGTGTTCTGGCACATGTAGCGTATGTGAGAGCTGCCTGGCTTTTGTTCCTTCAGACCTTTACAACTTGCTCACTCTGCTGAGCTAAGAGCCTCTTTCAACAGCTCTCCTTTGTTTTCCAGGAGGAAATGCTGTGATGGTTTCAGGTTTGTGATGGGCCAATGCATATCTGAAGGTAGGTAACGCATCCACGCTGTCAGAGAGCCCGGTAGATAAGAGATAGAGACACACCGTTGGATGGATGATGGATGGAGGGATGGATGGATGGATGGATGGATGGATGGATAGAAGATGGATGATGGATGGATGGATGATGGATGGATGATGGATGGATGGATAGAAGATGGGTGGATGATGGATGGATGATGGATGGATGGATAGAAGATGGGTGGATGATGGATGGATGGGTGGATGATGGATGGAGGGATGGATGATGGATGGATGGTGGATGATGGATGGATGGATAGAAGATGGATGGATGGGTGGATGATGGATGATGGATGGAGGGATGGATGGATAGAAGATGGATGATGGATGGAGGGATGGATGATGGATGGATGATGGATGGATGGATAGAAGATGGATGGATGGGTGGATGATGGATGGACGATAGATGGATGATGGATGGATGGATGGACGATAGATGGATGATGGATGGATAGATGGATGATGGATGGAGGGATGGATGGATGGATGGATGGATGGATGGATAGAAGATGGATGGATGGATGGATGGATGATGGATGGATGGGTGGATGATGGATGGATGATGGATGGATGGATAGATGGATGGATAGATGGATGGATGATGGATGGAGATACAGATATAGAGAGATGGGGAAGTACAGGTAGAGAGACAGAGAGAGAGAGAGAGAAATAAATAAATAAAGATACAGAGAGAGAGAGGGAGAGAGAGAGGCTAAATATTATCAGTATTGGCAGAACAGAGATCAATACCATAGTGTTGATGTGAAATATAGGATTAAAATCATCTCCAGTCTTAACACGTAACAGTATCTATGTTTTCGAACTGAGAGATATTTGTACTCCAGGAATGTTGAATGACAAGCATCGGAAACCCTAACCCTAACCCTAACCCCATAATTAGCCCAAAATCATTTCCAAGAATTATTTCAACCCCACAATGCAAAGCTTGAAATGTATCGATGTATTCTGTTTAGTGTGGCCTTCATCAAGCAAAGCCTCATTAAAATGTTAGTTGCTAGGGTTAGGGTTAGGGTCAGGGTTAGGGGTTAGGGTTAGAGGTTTAGGGTTAGAGGGCTAGGGTCAGGGTTAGGGTTAGGGTTAGGGTTAAGGTTAGAGGGTTAGGGTTAGGGTTAGGGTTAGATAGAAAGGTTCCAGGGAAGCTGCTCGCCTCTTTTCACCTAACCCTCTTACCCTAACCCTCTAACCCTAACCCTCTAACCCTCACCCTCCAACCCTAACCCTCTAACCCTAACCCTCTAACCCTCTAACCCTCTAACCCTCTAACCCTAACCCTAACCCTCTAACCCTAACCCTAACCCTCTAACCCTAACCCTCTAACCCTAACCCTAACCCCCTAACCCCTAACCCTCTAACCCTAACCCTCTAACCCTAACCCTAACCCTAACCCTCTAACCCTCTAACCCTAACCCTCTAACCCTAACCCTCTAACCCTCTAACCCTCACCCTCTAACCCTAACCCTCTAACCCTCTAACCCTAACCCTCTAACCCTAACCCTAACCCCCTAACCCTCTAACCCTCTAACCCTAACCCTCTAACCCTAACCCTCTAACCCTCACCCTCTAACCCTAACCCTCTAACCCTCACCCTCTAACCCTAACCCTCTAACCCTCACCCTCTAACCCTAACCCTAACCCTAACCCCCTAACCCTAACCCTCTAACCCTAACCCTCTAACCCTAACCCTAACCCCCTAACCCTAACCCTAACCCTCTAACCCTAACCCTAACCCTCTAACCCTAACCCTCTAACCCTAACCCTAACCCTCTAACCCTAACCCTAACCCTAACCCCCTAACCCTAACCCTAACCCTCTAACCCTAACCCTAACCCTCTAACCCTAACCCTCTAACCCTAACCCTAACCCCCTAACCCTAACCCCCTAACCCTCTAACCCTAACCCTAACCCCCTAACCCTAACCCTAACCCTCTAACCCTAACCCTCTAACCCTAACCCTCTAACCCTAACCCTAACCCTCTAACCCTCTAACCCTAACCCTCTAACCCTAACCCTCTAACCCTAACCCTCTAACCCTAACCCTAACCCTCTAACCCTAACCCTCTAACCCTAACCCCCTAACCCTAACCCTCTAACCCTAACCCCTAACCCTAACCCTAACCCTCTAACCCTACCTCTAACCCTAACCCTAACCCTAACCCTAACCCTCTAACCCTAACCCTCTAACCCTAACCCTCTAACCCTAACCCTCTAACCCTAACCCTAACCCTCTAACCCTAACCCTCTAACCTAACCCCCTAACCCTAACCCTCTAACCCTAACCCTAACCCTCTAACCCTAACCCTCTAACCCTAACCCTAACCCTCTAACCCTAACCCTAACCCTAACCCTAACCCTCTAACCCTAACCCTAACCCCCTAACCCTAACCCTCTAACCCTAACCCTCTAACCCTAACCCTCTAACCCTAACCCTAACCCTCTAACCCTAACCCTCTAACCCTAACCCTAACCCTCTAACCCTAACCCTAACCCTAACCCTCTAACCCTAACCCTAACCCTCTAACCCTAACCCTCTTTTCCTGACAGTAGCACCAACATTCCTCTGCTTCTTCCTTGCAGCTGTAGATGTTTGTGCAGCTTCTCCCTGCGAGCAGCAGTGCACCGATAACTTTGGACAAGTTGTGTGCACGTGTTTCCTTGGCTATCGCTTCGACCAAGCGAGGCACCGCAGTCATAAATCTCCATACTGCCTGGGTCAGTGCACCTGTTGAGTCCCTGTGGCATCAAGGTTCCCTGTGATGAGAGGACACCTCACACTCTTCTCCTCTCACACCTGCAGACATCAACGAGTGTGAGCAACCAGGCACCAGCATGTGCCAGCACGAGTGTGTGAACACCGTGGGCAGCTTCCTGTGTCGCTGTGGCGGCGGCTACATTCTGGCGCCAGACAGGCGCTCTTGCATTCCCGTGCACAACTGTGAGATGCTGATGAGTTCTTTGGAGACGTTTATCTGAGAGCTCTTTGATGTCTGCATGCTGTCAGATGCTCTGAGAGGACAAGCTTGTCTAAAACTGTTCTGTTCCAGTGAGGTCCACGGGGACATCAGACACATTGATGAGCGCTGGTACCTGCTCTTTCACCTGTCAGGACTTTAGCAACATGAAAAGCAGCCTGTTGCAGCTGAAGCTAAAGCTGGGAAACATCCAGTCACCCAACCAAGTAGCACAACCCTAACCCTAAGCCTTCCTAGATACCCAACAGACCGCAGCCCTCAGCCTTGTTTGTAACCTGTGTCTTGGCTTTCAGATGCCTGGTTTGGCCACCAGCAGCAACAAACCATCAGTGGGCAGAGCAGGAAAGGATCCTCATCCAGCCGGTCTTCCAGGTGCTACTGGTCTTCCGGGAGCTCCTGGTGTCCCAGGTGATTTTGGAGCACACCAACGGTCCAGCACATTAGTATTGAGAGAGCTGGTTTGATTCCTTCTTCTGTCACTTTTTTGTGGTTGGGCTTTAGTTCCTCAGCAGTTCTTTTGTTCTGGTTTTTCTTGTGAACTGCGTTTTATCACTTATGTGATTATCTTTCTTCATGTTTTCATTCAGCTTCTTCAGTGTCTTCCTCTCCTCCTTCTTGTGTTTCTGCCTCCTCTGGTCACAAAGCACAAGAACATGAATAGAAGTGCAATGACGAAGAAAGTGAAAGTGCCTTAAACACTGAGAAATGCATGAAAGCAAAAGGACACAAAATCTTCTTCATATGTATCCGTTTGTCTTCACAGGACATCCAGGAGAACCAGGAAAGAAAGGGGAACCTGGGGAGAAGGGTCATCCTGGTCTCCAAGGTCCTCGTGGAGACATGGGTCCCATAGGTCCAGAGCCAGACTTGAAGCACATCAAAAGAGGACGCAGGGGGCCAGTGGTGAGCAAAAAAGTCTGATTTTGGAGCCTAGATGGAACTTCATCAGACCTCAAGGTCACATCTCGCTCAGTGTGACTCAGCACTGAAATTGGCTGGAACACAGAGACGAGTTGTCCTATCGTTGGAGACGAGTTGTCCTGTCGTAGGAGACGAGTTGTCCTGTCGTAGGAGACGAGTTGTCCTGTCGCAGGAGACGAGTTGTCCTGTCGCAGGAGACGAGTTGTCCTGTCGTAAGAGACGAGTTGTCCTGTCGTAGGAGACGAGTTGTCCTGTCGTTGGAGACGAGTTGTCCTGTCGTAGGAGACGAGTTGTCCTGTCGCAGGAGACGAGTTGTCCTGTCGCAGGAGACGAGTTGTCCTGTCGTAAGAGACGAGTTGTCCTGTCGTAGGAGACGAGTTGTCCTGTCGCAGGAGAAACAGCCCGAGGGCTCATCATTAATATAGACGATTGGCTGATCATCTCTTTTCTGCAGGGACCCCCTGGAGCACCAGGACGAGATGGACTAAAGGTGTGTGTTGCAGATCCTTCATACAAACACTCTCTTCTCCATTAAGGTCTAGTCAAGAGTCCACAAGAATGTTGAAGTCCACTGGAAGAAGATTCTCCATCTTCTAACCCTAACCCTCTAACCCTCTAACCCTGACCCTCTAACCCTGACCCTCTAACCCTAACCCTCTAACCCTCTAACCCTAACCCTCTAACCCTAGCCCTCTAACCCTGACCCTCTAACCCTAACCCCCTAACCCTAACCCTCTAACCCTAGCCCTCAAACCTTAACCCTAACCCTCTAACCCTAACCCTCTAACCCTCTAACCCTAACCCTCTAACCCTAGCCCTCTAACCCTGACCCTCTAACCCTCTAACCCTCTAACCCTGACCCTCTAACCCTGACCCTCTAACCCTAACCCTCTAACCCTCTAACCCTAACCCTCTAACCCTAGCCCTCTAACCCTGACCCTCTAACCCTAACCCCCTAACCCTAACCCTCTAACCCTAACCCTCTAACCCTAACCCTCTAACCCTAACCCTCTAACCCCCTAACCCTAACCCTCTAACCCTAGCCCTCTAACCCTAACCCTCTAACCCTAACCCTCTAACCCTAACCCTCTAACCCTAACCCTCTAACCCTGACCCTCTAACCCTAACCCCCTAACCCTAACCCTCTAACCCTAACCCTCTAACCCTAACCCTCTAACCCTAACCCTCTAACCCCCTAACCCTAACCCTCTAACCCTAGCCCTCAAACCTTAACCCTGACCCTCTAACCCTAACCCTCTAACCCTCTAACCCTAACCCTCTAACCCTAACCCTCTAACCCTCTAACCCCAGCCTTCAAACCTTAACCCTGACCCTCTAACCCTAACCCTCTAACCCTAACCCTCTAACCCTAACCCTCTAACCCTCTAACCCTAACCCTCTAACCCTCTAACCCTAACCCTCTAACCCTAACCCTCTAACCCTAACCCTCTAACCCTCTAACCCTAACCCTCTAACCCTAACCCTCTAACCCTAACCCTAACCCTAACCCTCTAACCCTAACCCTCTAACCCTAACCCTAACCCTCTAACCCTAACCCTCTAACCCTAACCCTCTAACCCTAACCCTAACCCTAACCCTGTGCTGAATCTGAAAGGAACGTGGGACATGTTACCATGGATGTTTACATTTATAAATTTGCCTTTTTTTCCATCCACAGGGTGATCAAGGGGCTCCAGGTCCCAGAGGTCCACCTGTAAGTTGACTCTTAAACTGACTAGAGGTGGTCTTTTGGACCCAAGAGGAAATCCAGATACTCAGCGTTAGCCATTATGCATCCACAGTGGAATTAGTCATGTTTCATTAATGAGATTAATGCTTCAGTTAATTAAATCCGTTGTATGAAACTGTTTGAGTCTCTGAACATTCTTCTAAAGAGAGACTCCTCTTGCATCTGCAGGGACCACCCGGCTCTTTTGACTTTCTCCTGCTGATGATGGCTGACATCCGCAATGACATCATTGAACTCCAGCAGAAGGTGCTGGGGGGGCGACGAGGCATCTCCCTGGAGACCCATCCTCATTCCAGTGGTGAAATGGAATTTGGAGAGTGGGGCTCTGGACAAGGAGACATCGTGCTCAATACCTGAAAACAACTCAGATGACTTTCTTGTCTGATAAAGGATCGTCTTCAGATCAGTCTTTCTGTGGAAGTGGGCGATGTTTTAAGGACCAACAGGAGCAAGGGCGCGACCTTTACGTGCTGGAACAATGGATCTTCTCCAGCGTGTCTCCAGAAAAAAGCAACACGGTGGAAAGACTCGGGACCCACATTCAGACCTCTGCACCTGCCTGCAGAACCCAGCTCTTAAATCTGGGTTCTGTAGCTCAAAGTGAGCAGAACTTTGAGGAATCATCTCCTCCCTGCAGCTGCTGCTGCACCAACTCGCTGAGAGCTTTGCTGCTTCGCTGTGTTGCTCTAAATCTCTGTAATATGTAATGAATCCACAGACACATGCTTGTATTCCCAGAGAGGAACTTTGATCCGTTTAAATCCTGAGCCTGAGGAATGTAAACAAGCCTCTTTCACTCCCACTGAGGAAGCCCGGAACATCTGTCCAAATGTAGCCTTGATAAGAACCTGAAGAACGTTTAAAATGTGTTTTCAAGTCTGTTTGGAGCTGCATTCATTCATGACCCAACATCTGCCAGCAGAACAGAACACCTCCGTTATACAGCCCCGCCCCCTCAACCTGTTACCTGAGCCATAAACACCTCCGTTATACAGCCCCGCCCCCTCAACCTGTTACCTGAGCCATAAACACCTCCGTTATACAGCCCCGCCCCCTCAACCTGTTACCTGAGCCATAAACACCTCCGTTATACAGCCCCGCCCCCTCAACCTGTTACCTGAGCCATAAACACCTCCGTTATACAGCCCCGCCCCCTCAACCTGTTACCTGAGCCATAAACACCTCCGTTATACAGCCCCGCCCCCTGAACCTGTTACCTGAGCCATAAACACCTCCGTTATACAGCCCCGCCCCCTGAACCTGTTACCTGAGCCATAAACACCTCCGTTATACAGCCCCGCCCCCTGAACCTGTTACCTGAGCCATAAACACCTCCGTTATACAGCCCCGCCCCCTCAACCTGTTACCTGAGCCATAAACACCTCCGTTATACAGCCCCGCCCCCTCAACCTGTTACCTGAGCCATAAACACCTCCGTTATACAGCCCCGCCCCCTCAACCTGTTACCTGAGCCATAAACACCTCCGTTATACAGCCCCGCCCCCTCAACCTGTTACCTGAGCCATAAACACCTCCGTTATACAGCCCCGCCCCCTCAACCTGTTACCTGAGCCATAAACACCTCCGTTATACAGCTGATGCTGATGTTGAGGCTGATGCTGATGTTGAGGCTGATGTTGAGGCTGATGTTGATGTTGAGGCTGATGTTGAGGCTGATGTTGATGTTGAGGCTGATGTTGAGGCTGATGTTGAGGCTGATGTTGAGGCTGATGCTGATGTTGAGGCTGATGTTGATGTTGAGGCTGATGTTGAGGCTGATGTTGATGTTGAGTCTGATGTTGAGGCTGATGTTGATGATGTTGATGCTGATGTTGAGGCTGATGTTGAGGCTGATGCTGATGTTGAGGCTGATGCTGATGTTGAGGCTGATGTTGAGGCTGATGCTGATGTTGAGGCTGATGTTGATGCTGATGTTGAGGCTGATGCTGATGTTGAGGCTGATGTTGATGTTGAGGCTGATGTTGAGGCTGATGTTGATGTTGAGGCTGATGTTGAGGCTGATGTTGATGATGTTGATGCTGATGTTGAGGCTGATGTTGAGGCTGATGCTGATGTTGAGGCTGATGCTGATGTTGAGGCTGATGTTGAGGCTGATGTTGAGGCTGATGTTGAGGCTGATGTTGAGGCTGATGCTGATGTTGAGGCTGATGCTGATGTTGAGGCTGATGCTGATGTTGAGGCTGATGTTGATGTTGAGGCTGATGTTGAGGCTGATGCTGATGTTGAGGCTGATGTTGAGGCTGATGTTGAGGCTGAGGCTGATGTTGAGGCTGATGTTGATGATGTTGATGCTGATGTTGAGGCTGATGTTGAGGCTGATGTTGATGATGTTGATGCTGATGTTGAGGCTGATGTTGAGGCTGATGCTGATGTTGAGGCTGATGCTGATGTTGAGGCTGATGTTGAGGCTGATGTTGAGGCTGATGTTGAGGCTGATGTTGAGGCTGATGCTGATGTTGAGGCTGATGCTGATGTTGAGGCTGATGCTGATGTTGAGGCTGATGTTGATGTTGAGGCTGATGTTGAGGCTGATGCTGATGTTGAGGCTGATGTTGAGGCTGAGGCTGATGTTGAGGCTGATGTTGAGGCTGATGTTGAGGCTGATGTTGATGTTGAGGCTGATGTTGAGGCTGATGTTGAGGCTGATGTTGATGTTGAGGCTGATGTTGAGGCTGATTTTGAGGCTGATGCTGATGTTGAGGCTGATGTTGAGGCTGATGTTGATGTTGAGGCTGATGTTGAGGCTGATTTTGAGTCTGATGCTGATGTTGAGGCTGATGTTGAGGCTGATGTTGATGTTGAGGCTGATGTTGATGTTGAGGCTGATGTTGAGGCTGATGTTGAGGCTGATGCTGATGTTGAGGCTGATGCTGATGTTGAGGCTGATGTTGAGGCTGATGTTGATGTTGAGGCTGATGTTGAGGCTGATGCTGAGGCTGATGTTGAGGCTGATGCTGATGTTGAGGCTGATGCTGATGTTGAGGCTGATGTTGAGGCTGATGTTGATGTTGAGGCTGATGTTGAGGCTGATGCTGATGTTGAGGCTGATGTTGAGGCTGATGTTGAGGCTGATGTTGAGGCTGATGCTGATGTTGAGGCTGATGTTGATGTTGAGGCTGATGTTGAGGCTGATGCTGATGTTGAGGCTGATGTTGAGGCTGATGTTGAGGCTGATGCTGATGTTGAGGCTGATGTTGAGGCTGATGTTGAGGCTGATGCTGATGTTGAGGCTGATGTTGATGTTGAGGCTGATGCTGATGTTGAGGCTGATGCTGATGTTGAGGCTGATGTTGAGGCTGATGTTGATGTTGAGGCTGATGTTGAGGCTGATGCTGATGTTGAGGCTGAGGCTGATGTTGAGGCTGATGTTGATGATGTTGATGCTGATGTTGAGGCTGATGCTGATGTTGAGGCTGATGTTGATGTTGAGGCTGATGCTGATGTTGAGGCTGATTTGTAGGCTGATGTTGATGTTGAGGCTGATGTTGATGTTGAGGCTGATGCTGATGTTGAGGCTGATGTTGATGTTGATGTTGAGGCTGATGCTGATGTTGAGGCTGATGCTGATGTTGAGGCTGATGCTGATGTTGAGGCTGATGTTGAGGCTGATGTTGATGTTGAGGCTGATGTTGAGGCTGATGTTGAGGCTGATGCTGATGTTGAGGCTGATGCTGATGTTGAGGCTGATGTTGATGTTGAGGCTGATGTTGAGGCTGATGTTGAGGCTGATGCTGATGTTGAGGCTGATGTGATGTTGATGCTGATGTTGAGGCTGATGCTGAGGCTGATGTTGAGGCTGATGTTGAGGCTGATGCTGATGTTGAGGCTGATGTTGAGGCTGATGTTGAGGCTGATGCTGATGTTGAGGCTGATGTTGATGTTGAGGCTGATGCTGATGTTGAGGCTGATGCTGATGTTGAGGCTGATGTTGATGTTGAGGCTGATGTTGAGGCTGATGCTGATGTTGAGGCTGATGTTGATGTTGAGGCTGATGTTGAGGCTGATGTTGATGATGTTGATGCTGATGTTGAGGCTGATGCTGATGTTGAGGCTGATGTTGAGGCTGATGTTGAGGCTGATGTTGATGTTGAGGCTGATGCTGATGTTGAGGCTGATGTTGATGTTGAGGCTGATGTTGAGGCTGATGCTGATGTTGAGGCTGATGTTGAGGCTGATGTTGAGGTTGATGCTGATGTTGAGGCTGATGTTGAGGCTGATGCTGATGTTGAGGCTGATGTTGAGGCTGATGCTGATGTTGAGGCTGATGTTGAGGCTGATGTTGAGGCTGATGTTGATGTTGAGGCTGATGTTGAGGCTGATGTTGAGGCTGATTTTGATGTTGAGGCTGATGTTGAGGCTGATGTTGAGGCTGATGTTGAGGCTGATGTTGATGTTGAGGCTGATGTTGAGGCTGAGGCTGATGTTGAGGCTGAGGCTGATGTTGAGCTGATGTTGAGGCTGAGGCTGATGTTAGGCTGATGTTAGGCTGATGTTAGGCTGATGTTGAGGCTGATGTGAGGTTGAGCTGATGTTGAGGCTGATGCTGATGTTGAGGCTGATTTGATGTTGAGGCTGATGTTGATGATGTTGATGCTGATGTTTGAGGTCTGATGTGAGGCTGAGGCTGATGTTTGAGGCTGATGTGAGGCTGAGGCTGATGTGTGAGGCTGATGTTGATGTTGAGGCTGAGTTGAGGCTGATGTTGATGTTGAGGCTGATGTATGAGGCTGATGTTTGAGGCTGATGCTGATGTTGAGGCTGATGCTGATGTTGAGGCTGATGTTGAGGCTGATGCTGATGTTGAGGCTGATGTTGAGGCTGATGCTGATGTTGAGGCTGATGTTGAGGCTGATGCTGATGTTGAGGCTGATGTGATGTTGAGGCTGATGTTGAGGCTGATGCTGATGTTGAGGCTGATGTTGAGGCTGATGCTGATGTTGAGGCTGATGGTTGATGTTGAGGCTGATGTTGAGGCTGATGCTGATGTTGAGGCTGATGTTGAGGCTGATGCTGATGTTGAGGCTGATGTTGATGTTGAGGCTGATGTTGAGGCTGATGTTGATGATGTGATGCTGATGTTGAGGCTGATGTTGATGTTGAGGCTGATGTTGATGTTGAGGCTGATGCTGATGTGAGGCTGATGTTGAGGCTGATGTTGAGGCTGATGTTGAGGCTGATGTTGAGGCTGATGTTGATGTTGAGGCTGATGTTGAGGCTGATGTTGAGGCTGATGTTGAGGCTGAGGCTGATGTTGAGGCTGATGTTGAGGCTGAGGCTGATGTTGAGGCTGATGTTGAGGCTGATGTTGAGGCTGATGTTGAGGCTGATGTTGATGTTGAGGCTGATGTTGAGGCTGATGCTGATGTTGAGGCTGATGTTGATGTTGAGGCTGATGTTGATGATGTTGATGCTGATGTTGAGGCTGATGTTGAGGCTGAGGCTGATGTTGAGGCTGAGGCTGATGCTGATGTTGGCTGAGGCTGGTTGAGGCTGATGTTTGATGTTGAGGCTGATGTTGAGGCTGATGTTGATGTTGAGGGCTGATGTTGAGGCTGATGTTGAGGCTGAATGCTGATGTTGAGGGCTGATGCTGATGTTGAGGCTGATGTTGAGGCTGATGCTGATGTTGAGGCTGATGTGATGTTGAGGCTGATGTTGAGGCTGATGCTGATGTTGAGGCTGATGTTGAGGCTGAGGCTGATGTTGAGGCTGATGTTGATGTTGAGGCTGATGTTGAGGCTGATGCTGATGTTGAGGCTGATGTTGATGTTGAGGCTGATGTTGAGGCTGATGCTGATGTTTGAGGCTGATGTTGAGGCTGATGCTGATGTTTGAGGCTGATGTTGATGTTGAGGCTGATGTTGAGGCTGATGTTGATGATGTTGTGAGCTGTTGATGTTGAGGCTGATGTTGATGTGAGGCTGATGCTGATGTTGAGGCTGATGCTGATGTTGAGGCTGATGCTGATGTTGAGGGCTGATGTTGATGTTGACTGATGTTTGAGGCTGATGTTGATGTTGAGGCTGATGTTGAGGGCTGATGTTGATGTTGAGGCTGATGTTGAGGCTGATGTTGAGGCTGATGTTGAGGCTGATGTTGGGCTGATGTTGAGGCGGATGTTGATGTTGAGGCTGATGTTGAGGCTGAGGCTGATGTTGAGGCTTGATGTTGAGGGCTGATGCTGATGTTGAGGCTGATGCTGATGTTGAGGCTGATGTTGAGGCTGATGTTGATGTTGAGGCTGATGTTGAGGCTGATGTTGAGGCTGATGCTGATGTTGAGGCTGATGTTGATGTTGAGGCTGATGCTGATGTTGAGGCTGATGCTGATGTTGAGGCTGATGCTGATGTTGAGGCTGAGGCTGATGTTGAGGCTGATGTTGATGTTGAGGCTGAGGTTTGCTATGTTGAGGCTGATGTTGAGGCTTGATGTTGAGGCTGATGCTGATGTTGAGGCTGATGTTGAGGCTGATGTTGATGTTGAGGCTGATGTTGAGGCTGATGCTGATGTTGAGGCTGATGTTGAGGCTGATGCTGATGTTGAGGCTGATGTTGATGTTGAGGCTGATGTTGAGGCTGATGCTGATGTTGAGGCTGATGTTGAGGCTGATGCTGATGTTGAGGCTGATGTTGATGTTGAGGCTGATGTTGAGGCTGATGCTGATGTTGAGGCTGATGTTGAGGCTGATGCTGATGTTGAGGCTGATGTTGATGTTGAGGCTGATGTTGAGGCTGATGTTGATGATGTTGATGCTGATGTTGAGGCTGATGTTGATGTTGAGGCTGATGCTGATGTTGAGGCTGATGCTGATGTTGAGGCTGATGCTGATGTTGAGGCTGATGTTGAGGCTGATGTTGAGGCTGATGTTGATGTTGAGGCTGATGTTGAGGCTGATGTTGATGTTGAGGCTGATGTTGAGGCTGATGTTGAGGCTGATGTTGAGGCTGATGTTGAGGCTGATGTTGAGGCTGATGTTGATGGTGAGGCTGATGTTGAGGGCTGATGTTGAGGCTGATGTTGAGGCTGATGCTGATTTGAGGCTGAGCTGAATTGAGGCTGATTGAGGCTGATGTTGATGTTGAGGCTGATGTTGAGGCTGATGTTGAGGCTGATTCTGATGTTGAGGCTGATGTTGATGTTGAGGCTGATGCTGATGTTGAGGCTGATGCTGATGTTGAGGCTGATGCTGATGTTGAGGCTGAGGCTGATGTTGAGGCTGATGTTGATGTTGAGGCTGATGTTGATGTTGAGGCTGATGTTGAGGCTGATGCTGATGTTGAGGCTGATGCTGATGCTGAGGCTGATGTTGAGGCTGATGTTGAGGCTGATGCTGATGTTGAGGCTGATGTTTGAGGCTGATGCTGATGTTGAGGCTGAGTGTTGATGTTGAGGCTGATTGAGGTTGAGGCTGATGTTGATGATGTTGATTCTGATGTTGAGGCTGATGTTGAGGCTGATGTTGAGGCTGATGCTGATGTTGAGGCTGATGCTGATGTTGAGGCTGATGTTGAGGCTGATGTTGATGTTGAGGCTGATGTTGAGGCTGATGTTGAGGCTGATGTTGAGGCTGATGTTGATGTTGAGGCTGATGCTGATGTTGAGGCTGATGCTGATGTTGAGGCTGATGCTGATGTTGAGGCTGATGCTGATGTTGAGGCTGAGGCTGATGTTGAGGCTGATGTTGATGTTGAGGCTGATGTTGATGTTGAGGCTGATGTTGAGGCTGATGCTGATGTTGAGGCTGATGCTGATGCTGAGGCTGATGTTGAGGCTGATGTTGAGGCTGATGCTGATGTTGAGGCTGATGTTGAGGCTGATGCTGATGTTGAGGCTGATGTTGATGTTGAGGCTGATGTTGAGGCTGATGTTGATGATGTTGATGCTGATGTTGAGGCTGATGCTGATGTTGAGGCTGATGTTGAGGCTGATGCTGATGTTGAGGCTGATGTTGAGGCTGATGCTGATGTTGAGGCTGATGTTGAGGCTGATGTTGAGGTTGATGCTGATGTTGAGGCTGATGTTGAGGCTGATGCTGATGTTGAGGCTGATGTTGAGGCTGATGCTGATGTTGAGGCTGATGTTGAGGCTGATGTTGAGGCTGATGTTGATGTTGAGGCTGATGTTGAGGCTGATGTTGAGGCTGATTTTGATGTTGAGGCTGATGTTGAGGCTGATGTTGAGGCTGATGTTGAGGCTGATGTTGATGTTGAGGCTGATGTTGAGGCTGATGTTGAGGCTGATGTTGAGGCTGAGGCTGATGTTGAGGCTGATGTTGAGGCTGAGGCTGATGTTGAGGCTGATGTTGAGGCTGATGTTGAGGCTGATGTTGATGTTGAGGCTGATGTTGAGGCTGATGCTGATGTTGAGGCTGATGTTGATGTTGAGGCTGATGTTGAGGCTGATGTTGATGATGAGGCTGATGTGAGGTGATGTGATTTGTTGAGGCTGATGTTGAGGCTGATGCTGATGTTGAGGCTGATGTTGATGTTGAGGCTGATGTTGAGGCTGATGTTGATGTTGAGGCTGATGTTGAGGCTGATGCTGATGTTGAGGCTGATGTTGATGTTGAGGCTGATGTTGAGGCTGATGCTGATGATGTTGATGCTGATGTTGAGGCTGATGTTGAGGCTGAGGCTGATGTTGAGGCTGATGTTGAGGCTGAGGCTGATGTTGAGGCTGATGTTGATGTTGAGGCTGATGTTGAGGCTGATGTTGATGTTGAGGCTGATGTTGAGGCTGATGTTGAGGCTGATGCTGATGTTGAGGCTGATGCTGATGTTGAGGCTGATGTTGAGGCTGATGCTGATGTTGAGGCTGATGTTGAGGTTGATGCTGATGTTGAGGCTGATGTTGATGTTGAGGCTGATGTTGAGGCTGATGCTGATGTTGAGGCTGATGTTGAGGTTGAGGCTGATGTGGGCCTGATGGTTGAGGTGCTGATGTGTGATTTGAGGCTGATGCTGATGTTGATGCTGATTGCTGATGTTGAGGCTGATGTGATGTGAGGCTGATGTTGATTGATGAGGTTGAGGCTGCTGATGTTGAGGCTGATGTTGATGTTGATGCTGATGCTGATGTTGAGGCTGATGCTGATGTTGAGGCTGATGTTGATGTTGAGGCTGATGTTGAGGCTGATGTTGAGGCTGATGTTGAGGCTGATGTTGAGGCTGATGTTGAGGCTGATGTTGATGTTGAGGCTGATGTTGAGGCTGAGGCTGATGTTGAGGCTGATGTTGAGGCTGATGCTGATGTTGAGGCTGATGCTGATGTTGAGGCTGATGTTGAGGCTGATGTTGATGTTGAGGCTGATGTTGAGGCTGATGTTGAGGCTGATGCTGATGTTGAGGCTGATGTTGATGTTGAGGCTGATGCTGATGTTGAGGCTGATGCTGATGTTGAGGCTGATGCTGATGTTGAGGCTGAGGCTGATGTTGAGGCTGATGTTGATGTTGAGGCTGATGTTGATGTTGAGGCTGATGTTGAGGCTGATGTTGAGGCTGATGCTGATGTTGAGGCTGATGCTGATGTTGAGGCTGATGTTGAGGCTGATGCTGATGTTGAGGCTGATGTTGATGTTGAGGCTGATGTTGAGGCTGATGCTGATGTTGAGGCTGATGTTGAGGCTGATGCTGATGTTGAGGCTGATGTTGATGTTGAGGCTGATGTTGAGGCTGATGCTGATGTTGAGGCTGATGTTGAGGCTGATGCTGATGTTGAGGCTGATGTTGATGTTGAGGCTGATGTTGAGGCTGATGCTGATGTTGAGGCTGATGTTGAGGCTGATGCTGATGTTGAGGCTGATGTTGAGGCTGATGTTGAGGCTGATGTTGATGATGTTGATGCTGATGTTGAGGCTGATGCTGATGTTGAGGCTGATGCTGATGTTGAGGCTGATGCTGATGTTGAGGCTGATGCTGAGGTTGAGGCTGATGTTGAGGCTGATGTTGAGGCTGATTGTGATGTTGAGGCTGATGTTGATGTTGAGGCTGATGTTGAGGCTGATGTTGAGGCTGATGTTGAGGCTGATGTTGAGGCTGATGTTGATGTTGAGGCTGATGTTGAGGCTGAGGCTGATGTTGAGGCTGATGTTGAGGCTGATGCTGATGTTGAGGCTGATGCTGATGTTGAGGCTGATGTTGAGGCTGATGTTGATGTGAGGCTGATGTTGAGGCTGATGTTGAGGCTGATGTGCGGATGTTGAGGCTGATGTTGATGTTGAGGCTGATGCTGATGTTGAGGCTGATGCTGATGTTGAGGCTGATGCTGATGTTGAGGCTGAGGCTGATGTTGAGGCTGATGTTGATGTTGAGGCTGATGTTGATGTTGAGGCTGATGTTGAGGCTGATGCTGATGTTGAGGCTGATGCTGATGCTGAGGCTGATGTTGAGGCTGATGTTGAGGCTGATGCTGATGTTGAGGCTGATGCTGATGTTGAGGCTGATGTTGATGTTGAGGCTGATGTTGAGGCTGATGTTGATGATGTTGATGCTGATGTTGAGGCTGATGCTGATGTTGAGGCTGATGTTGAGGCTGATGCTGATGTTGAGGCTGATGCTGATGTTGAGGCTGATGTTGAGGCTGATGTTGATGTTGAGGCTGATGTTGAGGCTGATGTTGAGGCTGATGTTGATGTTGAGGCTGATGCTGATGTTGAGGCTGATGCTGATGTTGAGGCTGATGCTGATGTTGAGGCTGATGCTGATGTTGAGGCTGAGGCTGATGTTGAGGCTGATGTTGATGTTGAGGCTGATGTTGATGTTGAGGCTGATGTTGAGGCTGATGCTGATGTTGAGGCTGATGCTGATGCTGAGGCTGATGTTGAGGCTGATGTTGAGGCTGATGCTGATGTTGAGGCTGATGTTGAGGCTGATGCTGATGTTGAGGCTGATGTTGATGTTGAGGCTGGATGTTGAGGCTGATGTTATGATGTTGATGCTGATGTTGAGGCTGGATGCTGAGTTGAGGCTGATGTTGAGGCTGATGCTGATGTTGAGGCTGATGTTGAGGCTGATGCTGATGTTGAGGCTGATGTTGAGGCTGATGTTGAGGTTGATGCTGATGTTGAGGCTGATGTTGAGGCTGATGCTGATGTGAGGCTGATGTTTGAGGCTGATGCTGATGTTGAGGCTGATGTTGAGGCTGATGTTGAGGCTGATGTTGATGTTGAGGCTGATGTTGAGGCTGATGTTGAGGCTGATTTTGATGTTGAGGCTGATGTTGAGGCTGATGTTGAGGCTGATGTTGAGGCTGATGTTGATGTTGAGGCTGATGTTGAGGCTGATGTTGAGGCTGATGTTGAGGCTGAGGCTAATGTTGAGGCTGATGTTGAGGCTGAGGCTGATGTTGAGGCTGATGTTGAGGCTGATGTTGAGGCTGATGTTGATGTTGAGGCTGATGTTGAGGCTGATGCTGATGTTGAGGCTGATGTTGATGTTGAGGCTGATGTTGAGGCTGATGTTGATGATGAGGCTGATGTTGAGGCTGATGTTGATGTTGAGGCTGATGTTGAGGCTGATGCTGATGTTGAGGCTGATGTTGATGTTGAGGCTGATGTTGAGGCTGATGTTGATGTTGAGGCTGATGTTGAGGCTGATGCTGATGTTGAGGCTGATGTTGATGTTGAGGCTGATGTTGATGTTGAGGCTGATGTTGATGATGTTGATGCTGATGTTGAGGCTGATGTTGAGGCTGAGGCTGATGTTGAGGCTGATGTTGAGGCTGAGGCTGATGTTGAGGCTGATGTTGATGTTGAGGCTGATGTTGAGGCTGATGTTGATGTTGAGGCTGATGTTGAGGCTGATGTTGAGGCTGATGCTGATGTTGAGGCTGATGCTGATGTTGAGGCTGATGTTGAGGCTGATGCTGATGTGAGGCTGATGTTGATGTTGAGGCTGATGTTGAGGCTGATGCTGATGTTGAGGCTGATGTTGAGGCTGATGCTGATGCTGATGTTGATGTTGAGGCTGATGTTGAGGCTGATGCTGATGTTGAGGCTGATGTTGAGGCTGATGCTGATGTTGAGGCTGATGTTGATGTTGAGGCTGATGTTGAGGCTGATGTTGATGATGTTGATGCTGATGTTGAGGCTGATGTTGATGTTGAGGCTGATGCTGATGTTGAGGGCTGATGCTGATGTTGAGGCTGATGTTGATGTTGAGGCTGATGTTGAGGCTGATGTTGATGATGTTGATGCTGATGTTGAGGCTGATGTTGATGTTGAGGCTGATGCTGATGTTGACGCTGATGTTGAGGCTGATGTTGAGGCTGATGTTGATGTTGAGGCTGATGTTGAGGCTGATGTTGATGTTGAGGCTGATGTTGAGGCTGAGGCTGATGTTGAGGCTGATGTTGAGGCTGATGCTGATGTTGAGGCTGATGCTGATGTTGAGGCTGATGTTGAGGCTGATGTTGATGTTGAGGCTGATGTTGAGGCTGATGTTGAGGCTGATGCTGATGTTGAGGCTGATGTTGATGTTGAGGCTGATGCTGATGTTGAGGCTGATGTTGATGTTGAGGCTGATGCTGATGTTGAGGCTGATGTTGAGGCTGATGCTGATGTTGAGGCTGATGTTGATGTTGAGGCTGATGTTGAGGCTGAGGCTGATGCTGATGTTGAGGCTGATGTTGAGGCTGATGTTGAGGCTGAGGCTAATGTTGAGGCTGATGTTGAGGCTGATGTTGAGGCTGATGCTGATGTTGAGGCTGATGTTGAGGCTGAGGCTGATGCTGATGTTGAGGCTGATGTTGAGGCTGATGTTGAGGCTGAGGCTGATGTTGATGATGTTGAGGCTGATGTTGAGGCTGAGGCTGATGTTGATGATGTTGAGGCTGATGTTGAGGCTGATGTTGAGGCTGATGCTGATGTTGAGGCTGATGTTGAGGCTGAGGCTGATGTTGAGGCTGAGGCTGATGTTGAGGCTGATGTTGAGGCTGATGTTGATGTTGAGGCTGATGTTGAGGCTGATGTTGAGGCTGAGGCTGATGTTGAGGCTGATGCTGATGTTGAGGCTGATGTTGAGGCTGAGGCTGATGTTGAGGCTGATGCTGATGTTGAGGCTGATGTTGAGGCTGAGGCTGATGTTGAGGCTGATGTTGAGGCTGATGTTGAGGCTGATGCTGATGTTGAGGCTGATGTTGAGGCTGATGTTGAGGCTGATGCTGATGTTGAGGCTGATGTTGATGTTGAGGCTGATGTTGAGGCTGATGCTGATGTTGAGGCTGATGTTGAGGCTGATGCTGATGTTGAGGCTGATGTTGATGTTGAGGCTGATGTTGAGGCTGATGTTGATGATGTTGATGCTGATGTTGAGGCTGATGTTGATGTTGAGGCTGATGCTGATGTTGAGGCTGATGCTGATGTTGAGGCTGATGTTGATGTTGAGGCTGATGTTGAGGCTGATGTTGATGATGTTGATGCTGATGTTGAGGCTGATGTTGATGTTCAGGCTGATGCTGATGTTGACGCTGATGTTGAGGCTGATGTTGAGGCTGATGTTGATGTTGAGGCTGATGTTGAGGCTGATGTTGATGTTGAGGCTGATGTTGAGGCTGAGGCTGATGTTGAGGCTGATGTTGAGGCTGATGCTGATGTTGAGGCTGATGCTGATGTTGAGGCTGATGTTGAGGCTGATGTTGATGTTGAGGCTGATGTTGAGGCTGATGTTGAGGCTGATGCTGATGTTGAGGCTGATGTTGATGTTGAGGCTGATGCTGATGTTGAGGCTGATGTTGATGTTGAGGCTGATGCTGATGTTGAGGCTGATGTTGAGGCTGATGTTGAGGCTGATGCTGATGTTGAGGCTGATGTTGATGTTGAGGCTGATGTTGAGGCTGAGGCTGATGCTGATGTTGAGCCTGATGTTGAGGCTGATGTTGAGGCTGAGGCTAATGTTGAGGCTGATGTTGAGGCTGATGTTGAGGCTGATGCTGATGTTGAGGCTGATGTTGAGGCTGAGGCTGATGCTGATGTTGAGGCTGATGTTGAGGCTGATGTTGAGGCTGATGTTGAGGCTGAGGCTGATGTTGATGATGTTGAGGCTGATGTTGAGGCTGAGGCTGATGTTGATGATGTTGAGGCTGATGTTGAGGCTGATGTTGAGGCTGATGCTGATGTTGAGGCTGATGTTGAGGCTGAGGCTGATGTTGAGGCTGAGGCTGATGTTGAGGCTGATGTTGAGGCTGATGTTGATGTTGAGGCTGATGTTGAGGCTGATGTTGAGGCTGAGGCTGATGTTGAGGCTGATGCTGATGTTGAGGCTGATGTTGAGGCTGAGGCTGATGTTGAGGCTGAGGCTGATGTTGAGGCTGAGGCTGATGTTGAGGCTGATGTTGAGGCTGATGTTGATGTTGAGGCTGATGTTGAGGCTGATGTTGATGTTGAGGCTGATGTTGAGGCTGAGGCTGATGTTGAGGCTGATGTTGAGGCTGATGCTGATGTTGAGGCTGATGCTGATGTTGAGGCTGATGTTGAGGCTGATGTTGATGTTGAGGCTGATGTTGAGGCTGATGTTGAGGCTGATGCTGATGTTGAGGCTGATGTTGATGTTGAGGCTGATGCTGATGTTGAGGCTGATGTTGATGTTGAGGCTGATGCTGATGTTGAGGCTGATGTTGAGGCTGATGTTGAGGCTGATGCTGATGTTGAGGCTGATGTTGATGTTGAGGCTGATGTTGAGGCTGAGGCTGATGCTGATGTTGAGGCTGATGTTGAGGCTGATGTTGAGGCTGAGGCTAATGTTGAGGCTGATGTTGAGGCTGATGTTGAGGCTGATGCTGATGTTGAGGCTGAGGCTGATGCTGATGTTGAGGCTGATGTTGAGGCTGATGTTGAGGCTGAGGCTGATGTTGATGATGTTGAGGCTGATGTTGAGGCTGAGGCTGATGTTGATGATGTTGAGGCTGATGTTGAGGCTGATGTTGAGGCTGATGCTGATGTTGAGGCTGATGTTGAGGCTGAGGCTGATGTTGAGGCTGAGGCTGATGTTGAGGCTGATGTTGAGGCTGAGGCTGATGTTGAGGCTGATGTTGAGGCTGAGGCTGATGTTTGAGGCTGATGCTGATGTTGAGGCTGATGTTGAGGCTGAGGCTGATGTTGAGGCTGAGGCTGATGTTGAGGCTGAGGCTGATGTTGAGGCTGATGTTGAGGCTGATGTTGATGTTGAGGCTGATGTTGATGTTGAGGCTGATGTTGAGGCTGATGTTGAGGCTGATGCTGATGTTGAGGCTGATGTTGATGTTGAGGCTGATGTTGAGGCTGATGTTGAGGCTGATGCTGATGTTGAGGCTGATGTTGATGTTGAGGCTGATGTTGAGGCTGATGCTGATGTTGAGGCTGATGTTGAGGCTGATGCTGATGTTGAGGCTGATGTTGAGGCTGATGTTGAGGCTGATGTTGAGGCTGAGGCTGATGTTGAGGCTGATGTTGAGGCTGATGTTGAGGCTGATGCTGATGTTGAGGCTGATGTTGAGGCTGATGTTGAGGCTGATGCTGATGTTGAGGCTGATGTTGAGGCTGAGGCTGATGTTGATGATGTTGAGGCTGATGTTGAGGCTGATGCTGATGTTGAGGCTGATGTTGAGGCTGATGCTGATGTTGAGGCTGATGCTGATGTTGAGGCTGATGCTGATGTTGAGGCTGATGTTGAGGCTGATGCTGATGTTGAGGCTGATGTTGAGGCTGATGTTGAGGCTGATGCTGATGTTGAGGCTGATGTTGAGGCTGATGTTGAGGCTGATGCTGATGTTGAGGCTGATGTTGAGGCTGATGCTGATGTTGAGGCTGATGTTGAGGCTGATGCTGATGTTGAGGCTGATGCTGATGTTGAGGCTGATGCTGATGTTGAGGCTGATGTTGAGGCTAATGTTGAGGCTGATGCTGATGTTGAGGCTGATGTTGAGGCTGATGTTGATGTTGAGGCTGATGTTGAGGCTGAGGCTGATGTTGAGGCTGATGTTGATGTTGAGGCTGATGCTGATGTTGAGGCTGATGTTGATGTTGAGGCTGAGGCTGATGTTGAGGCTGATGCTGATGTTGAGGCTGATGTTGAGGCTGATGTTGATGTTGAGGCTGATGTTGAGGCTGATGTTGATGTTGAGGCTGATGTTGAGGCTGATGTTGATGTTGAGGCTGATGCTGATGTTGAGGCTGAGGCTGATGTTGAGGCTGATGTTGATGTTGAGGCTGATGCTGATGTTGAGGCTGATGTTGATGTTGAGGCTGATGCTGATGTTGAGGCTGATGTTGATGTTGAGGCTGATGTTGATGTTGAGGCTGATGCTGATGTTGAGGCTGATGCTGATGTTGAGGCTGATGTTGATGTTGAGGCTGATGCTGATGTTGAGGCTGATGTTGAGGCTGATGTTGATGTTGAGGCTGATGCTGATGTTGAGGCTGATGTTGATGTTGAGGCTGATGCTGATGAGGCTGATGCTGATGTTGAGGCTGATGTTGAGGTTGAGGCTGATGTTGAGGTTGAGGCTGATGTTGAGGCTGAGGCTGATGTTGAGGCTGATGTTGATGAGGCTGATGCTGTTGTTGAGGCTGATGCTGTTGTTGAGGCTGATGTTGAGGTTGAGGCTGATGTTGAGGCTGAGGCTGATGTTGAGGCTAATGTTGATGAGGCTGATGCTGATGTTGAGGCTGATGCTGATGAGGCTGATGCTGTTGTTGAGGCTGATGCTGATGTTGAGGTTGAGGCTGATGTTGAGGTTGAGGCTGATGTTGAGGCTGATGTTGAGGCTGATGCTGATGTTGAGGCTGATGCTGATGTTGAGGCTGATGCTGATGTTGAGGCTGAGGCTGATGTTGAGGCTGATGCTGATGTTGAGGCTGAGGCTGATGTTGAGGCTGATGCTGATGTTGATGCTGATGTTGAGGCTGATGTTGAGGCTGATGTTGAGGCTGATGCTGATGTTGAGGCTGATGTTGAGGCTGATTGAGGCTGATGTTGAGGCTGAGGCTGATGTTGAGGCTGATGTTGAGGCTGGAATGCTGATGTTGAGGCTGATGCTGATGTTGAGGCGATGCTGATGTTAGATGCTGATGTTGAGGCTGATGCTGATGTTGAGCTGATGCTGATGTTAGGCTGATGCTGATGTTGAGGCTGATGTTGAGGCTGATGTTTAGGCTGATGCTGATGTTGAGGCTGATGTTAGGCTGATGCTGATGTTGAGGCTGATGCTGATGTTGAGGCTGATGTTGATGTTGAGGCTGATGTTGAGGCTGAGGCTGATGTTGAGGCTGATGTTGAGGCTGATGTTGAGGCTGAGGCTGATGTTGAGGCTGAGGCTGATGTTGAGGCTGATGTTGAGGCTGAGGCTGATGCTGAGGCTGATGCTGATGTTGAGGCTGATGCTGATGTTGAGGCTGATTGTTGATGTTGAGGCTGATGTTGAGGCTGAGGGCTGATGTTGAGGCTGATGCTGATTTTGAGGCTGATTTTGAGGCTGAGGCTGATGTTAGGGCTATGCTGATGTTTGAGCTGATGTATGGCTTGATGTTGAGGCTGAGGCTGATGTTGAGGCTGATGTTGAGGCTGAGGCTGATGTTGAGGCTGAGGCTGATGCTGATGTTGAGGCTGATGTTGAGGCTGATGTTGATGTTGAGGCTGATGTTGAGGCTGATGTTGAGGCTGATGCTGATGTTGAGACTGAGGCTGATGTTGAGGCTGATGTTGAGGCTGATGTTGAGGCTGATGCTGATGTTGAGGCTGATGTTGAGGCTGATGCTGATGTTGAGGCTGATGTTGATGTTGAGGCTGATGCTGATGAGGCTGATGCTGATGTTGAGGTTGAGGCTGATGTTGAGGTTGAGGCTGATGTTGAGGCTGAGGCTGATGTTGAGGCTGATGCTGATGAGGCTGATGCTGTTGTTGAGGCTGATGCTGATGTTGAGGTTGAGGCTGATGTTGAGGTTGAGGCTGATGTTGAGGCTGATGTTGAGGCTGATGCTGATGTTGAGGCTGATGCTGATGTTGAGGCTGATGTTGAGGCTGATGTTGAGGCTGAGGCTGATGTTGAGGCTGATGCTGATGTTGAGGCTGATGCTGATGTTGAGGCTGATGTTGATGTTGAGGCTGATGTTGAGGCTGATGTTGAGGCTGATGCTGATGTTGAGGCTGATGTTGAGGCTGATGCTGATGTTGAGGCTGATGCTGATGTTGAGGCTGATGCTGATGTTGAGGCTGATGTTGAGGCTGATGTTGAGGCTGATGCTGATGTTGAGGCTGATGTTGAGGCTGATGCTGATGTTGAGGCTGATGTTGATGTTGAGGCTGATGTTGAGGCTGATGCTGATGTTGATGCTGATGTTGATGTTGAGGCTGATGTTGAGGCTGATGCTGAGGTTGAGGCTGATGTTGATGTTGAGGCTGATGTTGAGGCTGATGTTGAGGCTGATGCTGATGTTGAGGCTGATGTTGATGTTGAGGCTGATGTTGAGGCTGATGCTGATGTTGATGCTGATGTTGATGTTGAGGCTGATGTTGAGGCTGATGTTGAGGCTGATGCTGATGTTGAGGCTGATGTTGATGTTGAGGCTGATGTTGAGGCTGATGCTGATGTTGATGCTGATGTTGAGGCTGATGTTGAGGCTGATGCTGATGTTGAGGCTGATGTTGATGTTGAGGCTGATGTTGAGGCTGATGTTGATGTTGAGGCTGATGTTGAGGCTGATGTTGAGGCTGAGGCTGATGTTGAGGCTGAGGCTGATGTTGAGGCTGATGCTGATGTTGATGATGTTGAGGCTGATGTTGATGTTGAGGCTGAGGCTGATGTTGAGGCTGATGTTGAGGCTGATGTTGAGGCTGAGGCTGATGCTGATGTTGAGGCTGATGTTGAGGCTGATGTTGAGGCTGATGCTGATGTTGAGGCTGAGGCTGATGTTGAGGCTGATGCTGATGTTGAGGCTGAGGCTGATGTTGAGGCTGATGTTGAGGCTGATGTTGAGGCTGAGGCTGATGTTGAGGCTGATGCTGAGGCTGATGTTGAGGCTGATGCTGATGTTGAGGCTGATGCTGATGTTGATGCTGATGTTGAGGCTGATGCTGATGTTGAGGCTGATGTTGAGGCTGATGTTGAGGCTGATGTTGAGGCTGATGTTGAGGCTGATGTTGATGTTGAGGCTGATGTTGAGGCTGATGTTGAGGCTGATGTTGATGTTGAGGCTGATGCTGATGTTGATGCTGATGTTGAGGCTGATGTTGAGGCTGATGTTGAGGCTGATGTTGAGGCTGATGTTGATGTTGAGGCTGATGTTGAGGCTGATGTTGAGGCTGATGTTGATGTTGAGGCTGATGTTGATGTTGAGGCTGATGTTGAGGCTGATGTTGATGTTGAGGCTGATGTTGAGGCTGATGTTGAGGCTGATGTTGAGGTTGATGTTGAGGCTGATGTTGAGGCTGATGTTGATGTTGAGGCTGATGTTGAGGTTGAGGCTGATGTTGAGGCTGATGCTGATGTTGAGGCTGATGTTGAGGCTGATGCTGATGTTGAGGCTGATGTTGAGGTTGAGGCTGATGTTGAGGCTGATGCTGATGTTGAGGCTGATGTTGAGGCTGATGTTGATGTTGAGGCTGATGTTGAGGCTGATGTTGATGTTGAGGCTGATGTTGATGTTGAGGCTGATGTTGAGGCTGATGTTGAGGCTGATGTTGAGGCTGATGTTGAGGTCGAGGCTGATGTTGAGGCTGATGTTGAGGTTGAGGCTGATGTTGAGGCTGATGTTGAGGTTGAGGCTGATGTTGAGGCTGATGTTGAGGTTGAGGCTGATGTTGAGGCTGATGTTGAGGTTGAGGCTGATGTTGAGGCTGATGTTGAGGTTGAGGCTGATGTTGAGGCTGATGTTGATGTTGAGGCTGATGTTGAGGCTGATGTTGAGGCTGATGTTGAGGTTGAGGCTGATGTTGAGGCTGATGTTGAGGTTGAGGCTGATGTTGAGGCTGATGTTGATGTTGAGGCTGATGTTGAGGCTGATGCTGATGTTGAGGCTGATGTTGAGGCTGATGTTGAGGCTGATGTTGAGGCTGATGTTGATGTTGAGGCTGATGTTGATGTTGAGGCTGATGTTGAGGCTGATGTTGAGGCTGATGTTGAGGCTGATGTTGATGTTGAGGCTGATGTTGAGGCTGATGTTGAGGTTGAGGCTGATGTTGAGGCTGATGTTGAGGTTGAGGCTGATGTTGAGGCTGATGTTGATGTTGAGGCTGATGTTGAGGCTGATGTTGAGGTTGAGGCTGATGTTGAGGTTGAGGCTGATGTTGAGGCTGATGTTGAGGCTGATGTTGATGTTGAGGCTGATGTTGATGCTGATGTTGAGGCTGATGTTGATGTTGAGGCTGATGTTGAGGTTGAGGCTGATGTTGAGGCTGATGTTGAGGCTGATGTTGAGGTTGAGGCTGATGTTGAGGCTGATGTTGATGTTGAGGCTGATGTTGAGGCTGATGTTGATGTTGAGGCTGATGTTGAGGCTGATGTTGAGGTTGAGGCTGATGTTGAGGCTGATGTTGATGTTGAGGCTGATGTTGAGGCTGATGTTGAGGCTGATGTTGAGGCTACCATAATGACAATCATGATAGCCATGATGATTCTTTAGGTTAGGGCAGGAGTCAGCATAGCTTTTTTGCTGCTGCTGCACTTTCTGAAAAGGTAATTGAACTGCTCCCATCTCTTATCGTTCCTCCTTTCCAACAGCTACAGTGATGCTGATCCATTAAATACACAACAGGAAATAACGGGGAACGTTTGTGTCTTGCATCAACATGTGCGATCAAAGTTTATTTACCACCTAATACCTGTCCAGGTTTGTGGCATGTGCTCCGTCTTCACCAGCAGAGGGGGGTAGACCAGAGGAAAGCACTCAAAACACTGACTGACTGACTGACTGCTTCCACACTCAGAACGTGCACATAGATACAGAAAGTGCACGTGACACACACATAAACAGGTTTGACACAATGCTGTAAAATTATTTCAGTATTTTCATTCATTGTAAATGAATCCATATTTGATCTTACTGGCCTTGATTTAATTTGTAAGCTACAGCTGTGTGCACATGCAAACATGTGCACGTGCACACTTTTGCATGTGCACATATTGCAACGTGTCCGTCCTACATGGTCTCTCACTGCCCACTGTCACGCAGTCACTGTTCACAGTACAGTCGTTGCCACAGCAACCAGGATCAGCAACAACAACACAAAACGCTCCAGGAAGTGTGTTGAGCAAGAGATGATCTCATTTCCTGGAGGTGTTAGCCTCTGCCAGCAGGTGGCAGCAGAGAGGTGGTGAACCGCCTGCACAACATGTTCACATCAAATTCACGTCATCTGCTCACCTGTCACACCTGTGCTGAATCATCATCGTTGTCCAGGCCTTCAGTGATGTCCTCCCTCCATGGACACTCGAGCTTCCCCTCAGCCGACCCCTTTGACCGGAGGCACAGTTGTGACACCTGTGAACGCACAAAGACGAGGGTTGAAATGTAAGACGAGGGTTGAGGGACAGAACTGGGCTCCAGCCTCACACATCCCATCACCTTAACATAGACTAGTGGAGCAGCACTTCATTCCCAAGGTAATTAAAATCAGTCATTTTTTACAAAGTTCAACAAAAGTATGCTATCTGAGATTAAACTGCGTTTTCTCTGGTTCAAATACCACCAACAAGATGATGGGGAAACAAACTACTACCTGAAAATCAAAGTAAACACAATATTTGTTTTTGAGATGTGCAAGAGAAAACGATGTTGGCGCAGCTGTGACTGAAGTCAAATACTCATGAACCAAAATCAAAAAATACAGCGATAAATGTGGAAGCTAGCAGATCTGTAGCTCAGGTAGTTTGCAAAGCTGCACATCTCAGCTTCTCTCCACAGCTGCAGGACGCCTGCATGTCAGCCAAAGACCTTCTTCCTCTGACCCCCTAACCCTGACCCCAACCCTAACCTTTCTAACCCTAACCCTAACCCTGACCCCAACCCTAACCCTAACCTTTCTAACCCTAACCCCCTAACCCTGACCCCAACCCTAACCCTAACCTTCTAACCCTAACCCTAACCCTGACCCCAACCCTAACCCTTCTAACCCCAACCTTTCTAACCCTAACCCTTCTAACCCTAACCCTGACCCCAACCCTAACCCTGACCCCAACCCTAACCCTTCTAACCCTAACCCTAACCCTGACCCCAACCCTAACCCTTCTAACCCTAACCTTTCTAACCCTAACCCTAACCCTTCTAACCCTAACCTTTCTAACCCTAACCTTTCTAACCCTAACCCTTCTAACCCTAACCCTGACCCCAACCCTAACCCTTCTAACCCTAACCCTTCTAACCCTAACCCTAACCTTTCTAACCCTAACCCTAACCCTTCTAACCCTAACCCTAACCTTCTAACCCTAACCCTAACCCTTCTAACCCTAACCCTAACCCTAACCTTTCTAACCCTAACCCTTCTAACCCTAACTCTTCTAACCCTTCTAACCCTAACCCTAACCTTTCTAACCCTAACCCTCCTAACCCTAACCCTAACCCTTCTAACCCTAACCCTAACCTTTCTAACCCTAACCCTCCTAACCCTAACCCTTCTAACCCTAACTCTTCTAACCCTAACCCTTCTAACCCTAACCCTAACTCTTCTAACCCTACCCCTAACTCTTCTAACCCTACCCCTAACCTAACCCTAAGCCCCCTAACCCTAACCCTAACCCTTCTAACCCTAACTCTTCTAACCCTACCCCTAACCTAACCCTAACCCTAACCCTAACTCTTCTAACCCTAACCCTAACTCTTCTAACCCTACCCCTAACCTAACCCTAACCCTAACCCTTCTAACTCTTCTAACCCTAACCCTTCTAACCCTAACCCTAACCCTAACCTTTCTAACCCTAACCCTCCTAACCCTAACCCTAACCCTTCTAACCCTAACCCTAACCCTAACCTTTCTAACCCTAACCCTCCTACCCTAACCCTTCTAACCCTAACTCTTCTAACCCTAACCCTTCTAACCCTACCCCTAACTCTTCTAACCCTACCCCTAACTCTTCTAACCCTACCCCTAACCTAACCCTAACCCCCCCTAACCCTTCTAACTCTTCTAACCCTAACTCTTCTAACCCTACCCCTAACCTAACCCTAACCCTTCTAACCCTTCTAACCCTAACTCTTCTAACCCTAACCCTAACCCTTCTAACCCTTCTAACCCTTCTAACCCTTCTAACCCTAACCCTTCTTTCTGTGTGTCCCTCAACGTTCTGCTGCTTCAGAAGGTCTCGGGCAGACATCACAGCACCTGACAGCATCAGCCAGGTGAAATGTGATTGGATAAAACCCCATAATATACAATACTGGAAGCTGAAGTAGATGTCAAATAAAAGAACAATTTTATTGATCATAAATTTGTTGGATTGTTTCCTATGTTTAAGCCAGCAGAGAAGGCGTGTTGGCCCAGACGGATCAGGCATGAATGGAACACGTAGGGCAGAGAACGATGTGACGTATGGCCGCCATCGTTCAGCAGCACGTAGCGCTGGATTTGGTATCTTTAGATGGGAGTCAAGATAGGCCAGATGACAAATGGCAGCTGTTTCCTCCTGGGAGAGGAATCTCCCTGCAGCCATTCATAAATACACCTAGTGCACAACAAGACAGCCATGTGTGCGCGCACGTGCGTCTCTGTGTATCCACACTTGTGTGTGGGTGTGTGTTCCTGTACAGTACTTCCTTCATATTGAGTGCTGAAATACACTGTTGCTGGTATGTGCATCCTCACAGCAGGTTGGTTAACAGGTTTTGATCCACCCCAGCAGCATTTGAATGTATTAGAGTGACATAAACAACTGGTTTAAGACAGGTGGAGTCGGAGAAAACGGAGGAAACGAAGACAGAATTGAGCTAAATGAAAACAACAGGAGGATTTGGGCCTGAAACAGCCCCCGTCCCCCCTGGCTGATGGTCTTCTGCCATCCAGAGGTCTTTTCCTGGTGAACAGAAGTTTCTCTAGAGAAAAGAAAAGGTTATCAGCCAGTGGGGGGAAGCTGAGATATCTTTATAGTTTCCTTCCTGGATGTGAAACGATGCCTGTCTGGCATATTCAAAGATGTTCAACTCATAGTAACATTGTTTGTGTTTAGAGTCTTGTTCAGATGTTGCTCTTCATGTGGAATTTATTCATTTTCTTTCACTTTCAGGATGATTTTGGCTCTTTCTCATCACTTCTGTGCTGTGGGAAACCTTGGCAGTAATATTTAGTCAGTTTCTTGATCATAATGTGAGATCTTGTCGCACCTGTGGCGCCCCGCACACCTGGGGCGAATTAGCACCATAACGAGCCTTTTTAGTTCCCTGTGTTACGCTGCCTCCCCACCAGGTTGTCCTCTGCGGCTCTCATGACTCTCCAGCGTTTGCCCGCCCCGCCCGCCCTCGACCCTGCCCGCCCGCCCTCGACCCTGCCAGTCCCCGACGCTTGGATCCACGCCGCTCCCCGGTGACTCCTGTCTGCCTTCTGCTCCTGTTAATAAAGCTGTGTTCAACCGAACTCTGGTGTCGCTCTTGGGTTCTCGTCTGGTCTCTGACAAGATGATTTCATACAAGGAGAAACCAAAATGAAGAGTCCAGCCATCAGCTCAGCTCTAGTTTCCACAGGAACGTGGCTAAAACCACTGTTGCTATGAAGGTTAAGAGTATTTAGCTGCAAATGTGTGAAAGCAGCAGCAGAAAAGCCTTCAGAGCTTCCCCACAGATGCAAGACTTCTGTTCTGGGGAGTCATCCCATAATATTACTGCTGTCTGCACACTGGCTGCCAGCTCTAATTCAATTATCAACCTGTTTTTCAAAGGAGGCCACTTGGAAATTTCATGATTACAGAAACGAATATGATGCCAGAAAAGTCTCAGTCAGTGTGAGTGAGCCAAAAACAACAGTGTGTGTTTGTGTATATGTGTGTGTATAGGTGTGTGTGTGTGTGTGAGTGAGAGAGGGTGTGTGCGTGCGTACGTGATGAAGGACGTCGCAACATTAAATGAGGGACGAGCCAACACAACAACAGTGTGTAAATTTGTGTTCTGCTCTTAAATGCAGATGAATGTTGGATGATAAGAAGTTCTCCCCCCTAATTATGGGTTATTTTGACATGGAGAACCTTCATATTACCATTCACATCCCAGAATTAGAGTCCTGACGTTGGTGTTCTACAGGTGCTCTCTCCCATCTAATCCTGACGTTCAACTCTGGAAAGGCAAAGTGTTTCCATGGCAACAAAAAGAGTTTAAACATTAAGAAGTCTGATGCACGTCTTTATTTGGTGACCTAAAACGTGCACGTGTCATGTGGTTAGCTTAGATGGTTCTGCAGTGTGATGAACGGCCAAACGTGGTGGCCCTGCTGTGTTCCTCTCAGAGGAACTCGCTCTTCCAGGTCTTCATTCTGCTGCATGTGTGAAGGGAGCTTGTAAAGGGCTCAGGAACAACATGTATGGAGAGAGAACGCCCGAGGAACAACGTGTATGGAGAGGGAACGCCAGAGGAACAACATGTATGGAGAGAGAACGCCCGAGGAACAACGTGTATGGAGAGAAAACGCCCGAGGAACAACGTGTATGTAGAGGGAACGCCAGAGGAACAACGTGTATGGAGAGAAAACGCCCGAGGAACAACGTGTATGGAGAGAAAACGCCCGAGGAACAACGTGTATGTAGAGGGAACGCCAGAGGAACAACGTGTATGTAGAGGGAACGCCAGAGGAACAACGTGTATGGAGAGGGAACGCCCGAGGAACAACGTGTATGGAGAGAAAACGCCCGAGGAACAACGTGTATGGAGAGAAAACGCCCGAGGAACAACGTGTATGTAGAGGGAACGCCAGAGGAACAACGTGTATGGAGAGGGAACGCCAGAGGAACAACGTGTATGGAGAGGGAACGCCCGAGGAACAACGTGATGGAGAGGGAACGCCAGAGGAACAATGTGTATGGAGAGGGAACGCCAGAGGAACAACGTGTATGGAGAGGGAACGCCCAGGGAACAACGTGTATGTAGAGGGAACGCCAGAGGAACAACGTGTATGTAGAGGGAACGCCAGAGGAACAACGTGTATGGAGAGGGAACGCCAGAGAAAACAACGTGTATGGAGAGGGAACGCCAGAGGAACAACGTGTATGGAGAGGGAACGCCCGAGGAACAACGTGTATGGAGAGAGAACGCCAGAGGAACAACGTGTATGGAGAGGGAACGCCCGAGGAACAATGTGTATGGAAAGGGAAAGCCCAGGTAACAACATGTGTGGAGAGAGAACGCCAGAGGAACAACGTGTATGGAGAGGGAACGCCCGAGGAACAACGTGTATGGAGAGGGAACGCCCGAGGAACAACGTGTATGGAGAGAGAACGCCCGAGGAACAACGTGTATGGAGAGGGAACGCCCGAGGAACAACGTGTATGGAGAGGGAACGCCCGAGGAACAACGTGTATGGAGAGAGAACGCCAGAGGAACAACGTGTATGGAGAGAAAACGCCCGAGGAACAACGTGATGGCGAGGGACGCCAGAGGAACAATGTGTATGGAGAGGGAACGCCAGAGGAACAATGTGTATGGAGAGGGAACGCCCGGGGAACAACGTGTATGGAGAGAGAACGCCCGGGGAACAACGTGTATGGAGAGGGAACGCCCGAGGAACAACGTGTATGGAGAGGGAACGCCAGAGGAACAACGTGTATGGAGAGGGAACGCCCGAGGAACAACGTGTATGGAGAGAGAACGCCCGGGGAACTACGTGTATGGAGAGGGAACGCCCAGGGAACAACGTGTATGGAGAGGGAACGCCCGGGGAACAACGTGTATGATGAGAACAACGTGATGGAGAGGGAACACCAGAGGAACAACGTGTATGATGAGAACAACATGATGGAGAGGGAACGCCAGAGGAACAATGTGTATGGAGAGGGAACGCCCGGGGAACAATGTGTATGGAGAGGGAACACCAGAGGAACAACGTGTATGATGAGAACAACATGATGGAGAGGGAACGCCAGAGGAACAATGTGTATGGAGAGGGAACGCCCGGGGAACAACATGTATGGAGAGGGAACACCAGAGGAACAACGTGTATGGAGAGGGAACGCCAGAGGAACAACGTGTATGGAGAGGGAACGCCCGGGGAACAACGTGTATGATGAGAACAACGTGATGGAGAGGGAACACCAGAGGAACAACGTGTATGATGAGAACAACATGATGGAGAGGGAACGCCAGAGGAACAATGTGTATGGAGAGGGAACGCCCGGGGAACAACGTGTATGGAGAGGGAACGCCAGAGGAACAACGTGTATGGAGAGAGAACGCCAGAGGAACAACGTGTATGGAGAGGGAACGCCCGAGGAACAATGTGTATGGAAAGGGAAAGCCCAGGTAACAACATGTGTGGAGAGAGAACGCCAGAGGAACAACGTGTATGGAGAGGGAACGCCCGAGGAACAACGTGTATGGAGAGGGAACGCCCGAGGAACAACGTGTATGGAGAGAGAACGCCCGAGGAACAACGTGTATGGAGAGGGAACGCCCGAGGAACAACGTGTATGGAGAGGGAACGCCCGAGGAACAACGTGTATGGAGAGAGAACGCCAGAGGAACAACGTGTATGGAGAGAAAACGCCCGAGGAACAACGTGATGGCGAGGGAACGCCAGAGGAACAATGTGTATGGAGAGGGAACGCCAGAGGAACAATGTGTATGGAGAGGGAACGCCCGGGGAACAACGTGTATGGAGAGAGAACGCCCGGGGAACAACGTGTATGGAGAGGGAACGCCCGAGGAACAACGTGTATGGAGAGGGAACGCCAGAGGAACAACGTGTATGGAGAGGGAACGCCCGAGGAACAACGTGTATGGAGAGAGAACGCCCGGGGAACTACGTGTATGGAGAGGGAACGCCCAGGGAACAACGTGTATGAGAGGGAACGCCCGGGGAACAACGTGTATGATGAGAACAACGTGATGGAGAGGGAACACCAGAGGAACAACGTGTATGATGAGAACAACATGATGGAGAGGGAACGCCAGAGGAACAATGTGTATGGAGAGGGAACGCCCGGGGAACAATGTGTATGGAGAGGGAACACCAGAGGAACAACGTGTATGATGAGAACAACATGATGGAGAGGGAACGCCAGAGGAACAATGTGTATGGAGAGGGAACGCCCGGGGAACAACATGTATGGAGAGGGAACACCAGAGGAACAACGTGTATGGAGAGGGAACGCCAGAGGAACAACGTGTATGGAGAGGGAACGCCCGGGGAACAACGTGTATGATGAGAACAACGTGATGGAGAGGGAACACCAGAGGAACAACGTGTATGATGAGAACAACATGATGGAGAGGGAACGCCAGAGGAACAATGTGTATGGAGAGGGAACGCCCGGGGAACAACGTGTATGGAGAGGGAACGCCAGAGGAACAACGTGTATGGAGAGGGAACGCCAGAGGAACAACGTGTATGGAGAGGGAACGCCAGAGGAACAACGTGTATGGAGAGGGAACGCCAGAGGAACAACGTGTATGGAGAGGGAACGCCCGAGGAACAACGTGTATGGAGAGGGAATGCCCGGGGAACAACGTGTATGATGAGAACAACGTGATGGAGAGGGAACGCCAGAGGAACAATGTGTATGGAGAGGGAACGCCCGGGGAACAACGTGTATGGAGAGGGAACGCCAGAGGAACAACGTGTATGGAGAGGGAACGCCAGAGGAACAACGTGTATGGAGAGGGAACGCCAGAGGAACAACGTGTATGGAGAGGGAACGCCAGAGGAACAACGTGTATGGAGAGGGAACGCCAGAGGAACAACGTGTATGGAGAGGGAACGCCCAGGGAACAACGTGTATGGAGAGGGAACGCCAGAGGAACAACGTGTATGGAGAGGGAACGCCAGAGGAACAACGTGTATGGAGAGGGAACGCCCGAGGAACGTGTATGGAGAGGGAACGCCCGAGGAACGTGTATGGAGAGGGAACGCCCGAGGAACAACGTGTATGGAGAGGGAACGCCCGAGGAACAACGTGTATGGAGAGGGAACGCCAGAGGAACAACGTGTATGGAGAGGGAACGCCCGAGGAACAACGTGATGGAGAGGGGAACGCCAGAGGAACAATGTGTATGGAGAGGGAACGCCAGAGGAACAACGTGTATGGAGAGGGAACGCCCAGGGAACAACGTGTATGGAGAGGGAACGCCAGAGGAACAACGTGTATGGAGAGGGAACGCCAGAGGAACAACGTGTATGGAGAGGGAACGCCAGGGAACAACGTGTATGGAGAGGGAACGCCAGAGGAACAACGTGTATGGAGAGGGAACGCCAGAGGAAAACAACGTGTATGGAGATGGACGCCCGAGGAACGTGTATGGAGAGGGAACGCCAGAGGAACAACGTGTATGGAGAGGGAACGCCCGAGGAACGTGTATGGAGAGGGAACGCCAGAGGAACAACGTGTATGGAGAGGGAACGCCCGAGGAACGTGTATGGAGAGGGAACGCCCGCGGCCAGAGGAGTTTACACAGCCTGGTGCCAGTCATCCACCTCCTCACATTTGTCCATCCAGTCCTGCTACAATAGCACCAGCTAGATGCTACTTTTTCATGCTAAGCTATTGAAACATAATAGCCACACATTGTGTCTCCTCACCTCTTTCTAGAAGAGACAGTGTGAAGATGACATTTTCTCGACATCCCCCCCCCCCCCCCCCCTTCCCCCACCGGCCACATTATCCACTGTTGATTCTAACATGAACCAGTTGTCATGAGGTCGCTGCCCTGCTTGTGATCCCGTGCAAAGATTCAGTTCTATGATGAAGAGCCTGACAGAAGGTGTCCTACTATTGGGGACGGAGGGTGTGTCCTCCGTGGACACACCCTCCGAGGACTGAAAAGGCTCCAGAAGGTAAACTAAAGGCCTCAGCCTCAGGCGCCGTCACTGGGATTTAAGAATGAGTTAGCGTGTCAAGGTAGCGTGTCTGGCAGCAGGCCACGCCTGCACCTGGCAGCAGGCCACGCCTGCACCTGGCAGCAGGCCACGCCTGCACCTGTCCGCTGTTGTGTGGAGGATCATGTGTACGTGCACGACTTCCTGGAGAGGCTGAGACAGTGCATGTGCCTGTCTGTCACCTTTCTTATCATTTATGCACTTCCCAAGCCAGCACAGGTGGTGGACGACTGATGGTCTTCAGAACCTCAGGTCCATCTGACACCGACCATGTCTTCAGAACCTTAGGAGGGGAGGGGAGAGGAGAGGAGAGGAGAGGAGAGGAGAGGAGGAGTGAGGAGAGGAGAGGAGAGGAGAGGAGGAGGAGATGAGGAGTGAGGAGAGGAGAAGAGAGGAGAGGAGAGGAGGGGAGGAGGAGAGGAGAGGAGAGGAGAGGAGAGGAGAGGAGAGGAGAGGAGAGGAGGGAGGAGATGAGGAGTGAGGAGAGGAGAGGAGAGGAGAGGAGGAGGAGATGAGGAGAAGAGAGGAGAGGAGAGGAGGGGAGGAGGAGAGGAGAGGAGAGGAGAGGAGAGGAGAGGAGAGGAGAGGAGAGGAGAGGAGAGGAGAGGAGGAGGAGATGAGGAGTGAGGAGAGGGAGAGGAGAGGAGAGGAGGAGGAGATGAGGAGTGAGGAGAGGAGGAAGAGAGGAGAGGAGAGGAGAGGAGGGGAGGAGGAGAGGAGAGGAGAGGAGAGGAGAGGAGAGGAGAGGAGAGGAGAGGAGGAGGAGATGAGGAGTGAGGAGAGGAGAGGAGAGGAGGAGGAGATGAGGAGTGAGGAGAGGAGAAGAGAGGAGAGGAGAGGAGAGGAGAGGAGAGGAGAGGAGAGGAGAGGAGAGGAGAGGAGAGGAGGAGGAGATGAGGAGTGAGGAGAGGAGAGGAGAGGAGGAGGAGATGAGGAGTGAGGAGAGGAGAAGAGAGGAGAGGAGAGGAGGAGGAGATGAGGAGTGAGGAGAGGAGAGGAGAGGAGAGGAGAGGAGAGGAGGAGATGAGGAGATGAGGAGTGAGGAGAGGAGAGGAGAGGAGAGGAGAGGAGGAGAGGAGAGGAGAGGAGAGGAGAGGGGAGGAGGGGAGGAGGAGATGAGGAGAGGAGGAGAGGAGAGGAGAGGAGAGGAGAGGAGAGGAGAGGAGAGGAGAGGAGAGGAGAGGAGAGGAGAGGAGAGGAGAGGAGACCATGACCCAGTGGGGTACCAGAGACCTGTCAGGTGATCATGTTTCTGGACCCCGGCAGCCTCGGCCTATAGCAGCATAACTAAGATGTGACCTAATGATTAGACGACCCCCTAAGTATGATAATTTGTCTGTCTATGATAGTAACTGGAACTACAGAATTAGTGATAATAAGCTTTTTCAAAGAGGAAGGTTTTAAGTTTGATCTTAAAGTAGCGATGGAGTCAGCCTCCCGTACCTGGACCGGGAGCTGGTTCCATAGCAGGGGGGCCTGGACAGGGAGCTGGTTCCATAGCAGGGGGGGCCTGGACAGGGAGCTGGTCCCATAGCAGGGGGGCCCATTCTACCCCTAGAGACTCTGGGAACCACAAGTAGACCAGCATTCAAGATTCAAGAGTTCTTTATTGATCCCTTTAGGGGGGGTCCACCAGGGAAATTAGCATCTCCAAAGATCTACAAGCATCTACAAAATTTACCACCACCATTACACCCCATTAAACCTATTAAAGATAATAAAAATAGAATAAAATAAGAAATAAAATAGAATAAATTAAAAATAGAATATGAATATAAATATAAAACTATAAAAATGTTCCAGTTCCAGAAGGGTTTTAAAAATTATTCTAAATTTAACGGGCAGCCAATGAAGCGATGCCATTGCAGGAGTCATGTGACCTCTGTGGTCAATACCTGTCAGAACTCTGGCTGCAGCATTTTGGATCAGCTGGAGGCTTCTTAAAGAGTTGTTTGGACACCCTGATAATAAAGAATCACAATAGTCCAGCCTGGAAGTAACAAATGCATGGACTAACTTTTCAGCATCATGGTGGGTCAGTAGCTTCCTGATCTTTGAGATGTTCCTCAGGTGGAAAAAGGCACTAGAGACTAATTTAATGTGTGAGTTGAAGGAGAGATTTTGATCAAAAGTTACTCCAAGATTCCTCACAGAGAGACTAGATGTTAATGAGATACCATCTAGAGTGATCATGTGATCTAATCTATCCCTGAGAGGTTCAGGACCAAACACCATGACCTCAGTTTTTCCTGAGTTAAGGAGGAGGACATTTGAAGACATCCAGGACTTTATATCTTTAAGACAGGTCTGGAGCTTCACTAACTTCTGTCTCCTCTGGTGTCATGGATAAATAAAGCTGAGTGTCATCAGCATAACAATGAACATTTATCCCATGCTGATGAATAATGTTCCCTAAGGGAAGCATGTACAAGGTGAAGAGGATTGGTCCAAGTCCAGAACCTTGAGGAACTCCATGGCTAACCCTACTGTATGAGGAGGGAACACCATGGACATGAGCAAACTGGTATCTATCAGATAAATATGATCTAAACCTGTCTAGTGCTGTCCCTTTAATCCCAATCACATGTTCCAGTCTCTGTAACAGGATGCTGTGATCAACTGGATCAAAAGCAGCACTGAGGTCCAGCAGAACCAGCATAGAGACCAGTCCATGATCTGAAGCTATGAGAAGATCATTAGTAACTTTAAGAAGTGGCAAAATGGCGCTGTGCCAGGTGGCAGCCAGTAGTAGCAGCTCCCTACACTTAATTGTTCTTTTTTAAATTTTCATAGTGTTTTCTCTACTTGTTTACATTCTTTGCTATTTGGTATTTACTTTCTTTCTTTCCATTTTCAACTGGAGTATTCAGACACCATGTTCTGGAGGCTCGAATACCTTTTTCTCTGTTTTGCTGTGCTTGGGTTATTCGCGGCCTCCATCAGCTGTGCCGAGAAGCGGAGCGGTATTGTCTATACACGAGACCAGCTGATGGCTCTAAGACCACCATCCTTCGTGGCCGGAGAGAAGCCCCAAATCCCGAAGGAGGTGAGGAGGAAACAACGAGGGACTAAGGCTGGAGTTAGACAGAGGATGAAGAGGCGACGTTTTAAACCCTGCGTCCACGTGGTCATAACGGGGAATGTCAGGTCCCTGGCGAATAAGATGGACGAGCTGGAGGCGCTCACACGGACCCAGCGGGAGTCCAGAGAGGCCAGTATCATGTGTTTCACGGAGACATGGCTCCATGGACTGATACCGGACTCTAATGTGACGATCGCTGGTTTCACCACTGTGCGAGCGGACCGAGACACCACCACGGCCGGTAAGAAGAAAGGAGGGGGACTGGCCGTGTTCGTTAGCAACAGGTGGTGCAACCCGGAGCATATTCACGTCAAGGAGCGCGTGCGCAGTCCCCACGTGGAACTTATTGCTATCGGACTCCGTCCATACTATTTGCCACGGGAGTTTACTAACGTCATCGCCATCACCGTTTATATTCCTCCGACCGGTAAAGCGGACACGGCCTGTGACGTCATCCACTCTGTCACGGCTGACCTGCAGACTAAACATCCCGGAGCCTTTATCCTCATCACAGGAGACTTCAATCATGCCTCCCTTAAGTCCACTCTCCCTACATTCCACCAGTATGTCCAGTGCAGCACGAGAGACAGGAAGACTTTGGATCTACTGTATGCTAATGTCACCAATGCATACACTTCCACTGCACTCCCTCCGCTAGGCAAGTCTGACCACAATCTCGTGCTGCTCTCCCCATCATACACACCTGTGGTTCAGCAGCAACCAGTCACTGTGAGGACTGTTAGGAAATGGTCTGATGGTGCCATGGACTGTCTGCGGGATGCCCTGGAGACCACCAACTGGTCTGTTCTCTGTGAACCACATGGTGAGGACCTGGATGGACTGACAGACTGTGTTTCCGACTACATCAAGTTCTGCACTGAGAACTCCGTCCCCACCAAGAAGGTACGCTGTTACCCAAACAACAAACCATGGGTGACAAGTGACCTGAAGGCCCTTTTGAACAAGAAGAAGAGGGCCTTCACTGCTGGGGACCCGGCTGAGCTCAGGAGTGTTCAGAAGGAACTGAAACGCAGTCTGAAGGAGAGCAAGGACGCCTATAGGAAGAAGCTGGAGGAGAGACTGGAGAGGAACCAGACCAGGGATGTTTGGAGTGGGATGAGGACGATCACTGGCTTCCAGAAGAAAGGAATACGCTCAGCTGATGGGAACGTGGACCAAGCCAATGAGTTGAACCAGTTTTTCAACAGGTTTGACTCTAGCTCCCCCTCCCCCAGCTGTCCCAATATTCCTCTGAATAACAATGGGTCCCCTTCACACCTCCCAGAGCCCCTAACTCCTCTGCCAACTTCATCCCCCTCCCCCCTGCTGACACCCTACATGGATCCCAGCATGTCACCCATCCCCCCGACAGGACTATCCTTCACGTCTGGCCAGGTGAGGAGAGAGCTGGAGAGGCTCAACCAGAGGAAGGCTGCCGGACCAGACAGCATCAGCCCACGAGTGCTGAGGAACTGCTCCAGGCAGCTGTGTGGAATACTGCAGCACCTGTTCAACCAGAGCCTTCATCTTCAGAGGATCCCAGGGCTTTGGAAGACATCCTGCCTGGTCCCGGTGCCAAAGAAGACCCATCCTGTGGCACCGAGTGACTACAGGCCAAGAGCACTGACCTCCCACATTATGAAGGTCATGGAGCGGCTGGTGCTGTCACACCTCAGACCTCTGGTGAGCCCCTTTCAGGACCCTCTGCAGTTTCAGCCCAAGGTGGGGGTTGATGACGCAGTGATATACCTGCTGCAGAGGGCTTACTCCTCCTTGGACAGACTAAACACCACAGTGCGGGTCATGTTCTTCGACTTCTCTTCTGC
>NC_042297.1:393636-403458 GCF_901000725.2 Takifugu rubripes
TTGGTGTGTCGGTGGAGCTGATGCCTGAAGTGTAGAACCCCCCAAAGGTGAGTGATGAAAGACCAGAACATGAAGACAGACACACAAGAAAGAGTTCAGCTTCATGACTGAAGAACGGGTGGAACTTCTGTCCAAAGATGTGGAGACGTTCACACACAGTCGCTAGAAGCTTGTTGCTGATGTGTCACATCATGCTAACAGAGGACAAAGACAGAGCTGGCATGCACACACACACACACGCACACACACACACACACACACACTGTAAACTGAGGCACACACCTGCTCTGAAGGTGTGTGCGTGACAGCGTTGCGTGAGTAGCAACACAAACTTCACAGTCATTACACCTGCTTTTATGTCCAAGAATTCTTTAAGAGCTGTATAGCTGTGGGCAAAACACACACACACACACACACACACACACACACACATACAGACTCACACACACACAGACTCACACACACTCACACACACAGACTCACACACACACATAGACTCACACACACACACACTCACACACAGACTCACACACACACAGACACACACACACGGACTCACGCAGACTCACACACACACAGACTCACTCACACACACACACACACTCACACAAACACACACACACACACCTTCAGGCCAGTGTCCAACTCCACATTCCAGGTGATGCACCTCTACTTTGGGCAACTTCAGCCTCAGATATTCAGGAGCAACAAGTCTCTCTTTAATGGTGTTAAGCAGCCAGACCTCCTCCAGACCTCCTCCAGGCCTCCTCCAGACCTCCTCAAGACCTCCTCCAGACCTCCTTCAGACCTCCTCCAGGCCTCCTCCAGACCTCCTCCAGGCCTCCTCCAGGCCTCCTCCAGACCTCCTCCTGGCCTCCTCCAGACCTCCTCCAGACCTCCTCCAGGCCTTCTTCAGACCTCCTCCAGGCCCCCTCCAGACCTCCTCCTGGCCTCCTCCAGACCTCCTCCAGGCCTCCTCCAGACCTCCTCCAGGCCTCCTCCAGACCTCCTCCAGACCTCCTCCTGGCCTCCTCCAGACCTCCTCCAGACCTCCTCCAGGCCTCCTTCAGACCTCCTCCAGGCCTCCTCCAGACCTCCTCCAGGCCTCCTCCAGGCCTCCTCCAGACCTCCATCTGACCTCCTCCAGACCTCCTCGAGGCCTCCATCTGACCTCCTCCAGACCTCCTCCAGGCCTCCTCCAGGCCTCCTCCAGACCTCCTCCAGACCTCCTCCAGGCCTCCTTCAGACCTCCTCTAGGCCTCCTCCAGACCTCCATCTGACCTCCTCCAGACCTCCTCCAGACCTCCTCCAGACCTCCTCCAGGCCTCCTCCAGACCTCCATCTGACCTCCTCCAGGCCTCCTCCAGGGTCTCACATCAGCCTCAGCTGCTTCTGTCACCAACAAAGTTCACAACATTTGCATGGAAACACACGGCAACACACGGAAACACACGGAAACACACGGAAACACACGGAAACACACGGCAACACACGGAAACACACGGCAACACACGGAAACACACGGAAACACACGGAAACACACGGAAACACACGGCAACACACGGAAACACACGGAAACACACGGAAACACATGTAAACACATGGCAACACATGGAAAAACATGGCAACACATGGAAAAACATGGTAACACATGGTAACACATGGCAACACAGGGCAACACATGGAAAAACATGGAAACACACAGCAACACACGGCAACACATGGCAACACATGGAAACACACGGCAACACATGGAAAAACATGGAAACACACGGCAACACACGGCAACACATGGCAACACATGGAAACACACGGCAACACATGGCAACACATTGAAACACACGGTAACACACGGCAACACACGGCAACACATGTAAACACATGTAAACACACGGCAACACGTGGAAACACATGGAAAAACATGGTAACACATGGTAACACATGTAAACACATGGAAAAACATGGAAACACATGGAAACACACGGCAACACATGGAAACACACGGCAACACACGGCAACACATGGAAACACACGGCAACACACGGCAACACATGGCAACACATGGTAACACATGTAAACACATGTAAACACATGGCAACACATGTAAACACACGGCAACACATGTAAACACACGGCAACACATGGAAACACACGGCAACACATGGAAACACACGGCAACACATGGAAACACATTTAAACACATTGCAACACATGGAAACACATGGAAAGACATGGCAACACAGGGCAACACACGGCAACACAGGGCAACACAGCTCTCTTGCCCACCCACTACCTCTGAACCCCCCCTCCCTGAGTGCAGCAGCACTGCACAAACAGCAGTTAGTTGTTGATTGTGAGAGCCGTGTTACAACCTGCACAGGTGGAAGCTTCTCCACAGTCCTAACCCTAACCCCTCTCCATGGTCCCTAACCCCTCTCCACGGTCCCTAACCCTCTCCACAGTCCCTAACCCTAACCCTTCTCCACGGTCCCTAACCCCTCTCCATGGTCCCTAACCCTTACCCACGGTCCCTAACCCCTCTCCACGGTCCCTAACCCTAACCCTTCTCCACGGCCCCTAACCCCTCTCCACGGTCCCTAACCCTTCCCCACGGTCCCTAACCCTAACCCCTCTCCACAGGTTCTAACCCTAACCCCTCTCCACGGTCCCTAACCCTTCTCCACGGTCCCTAACCCTTCTCCACGGTCCCTAACCCTTCCCCACGGCCCCTAACCCCTCTCCACGGTCCCTAACCCTTCCCACGGTCCCTAACCCTAACCCCTCTCCACAGGTTCTAACCCTAACCCCTCTCTACGGTCCCTAACCCTTCCCCACGGTCCCTAACCCCTCTCCACGGTCCCTAACCCTAACCCCTCTCCACAGGTTCTAACCCTAACCCCTCTCCACGGTCCCTAACCCTTCCCCACGGTCCCTAACCCCTCTCCACGGTCACTAACCCTAACCCCTCTCCACAGGTTCTAACCCTAACCCCTCTCCACAGGTTCTAACCCTAACCCCTCTCCACGGTCCCTAACCCTTCCCCACGGTCCCTAACCCTAAACCCCTCTCCACAGGTTCTAACCCTAACCCCTCTCCACGGTCCCTAACCCTTCCCCACGGTCCCTAACCCCTCTCCACGTCACTAACCCTAACCCCTCTCCACAGTTCTAACCCTAACCCCTCTCCACAGGTTCTAACCCTAACCCCTCTCCACGGTCCCTAACCCTTCCCCATGGTCCTAACCCTAACCCCTCTCCACAGGTTCTAACCCTAACCCCTCTCCACGGTCCCTAACCCTTCCCCATGGTCCCTAACCCTAACCCCTCTCCACAGGTTCTAACCCTAACCCCTCTCCACGGTCACTAACCCTAACCCCTCTCCACAGGTTCTAACCCTAACCCCTCTCCACAGGTTCTAACCCTAACCCTTCCCCATGGTCCCTAACCCCTCTCCAACCCTAACCCTAACCCTAACCCTATGATCACTTTGTTTTATAGGTTTTGGTAACCTGTTAAAACCATTTGGTGAGTTCTGGCCCGTGGGAGCGCCCCCCCCCCCCCCCCCCCCCCCCGCATGACTGCCGTGAATGCCTCCAGCCTGAGTGGCAGATTGCATGACTCTAAAGCCCCAAGATCCCCGCGTTTACAGAAGCTATAGCGCGCAAATATGTGCACCTTCGTGCACAGGCTGGGCGGAAGAGAGGCGCGCGTCCTGGGCTCTTTGTTCTGCCAGTTTAAGACCCTTGTGTCTTTTCCAGAAGCTGCTGCCTTCGCGTGACTTGACCAAGCAGATTTAGGATTGTCCAGAAGACCGAGACCCTCCCCTCTGGACGGCAGCTCCCGCTTCTCACGCAACCTGCAGCGCCAGAGGCGCAGTCCTGCGGCGCACGGCGACAGCGCGCCGGGCCGCGCCGCGCACGTCCGGGCGCGATAACTTTAGCAAAAGCTTGTGAGTACAGTGTAGGCTGAGATTAACGTGACCTTTGCTTTCTTCTTCCCCTCACAGCAGGAGCTGCGCTTCTTTCTGGGTGACTTAAAAGCTTCTCCAGCACGCGCTTAAACTGCGCGCGCGCCCGTGACCCGGTGTGGCGTGTCTTCCAGGATGGATGGGGCGCGTGAAGACTGATCATAATGACTTCCCTTGTCTCTCACGCAATGTCACAGGTTGAACTTGTGCAACACACGTTGCACAAGTCGCGGACTGCATCCTCGCATCGTGCACGAACTCACCTCCCTTCAATCACGCACCTTTCCTCATCCTCTTCAAAGGAGGGTTAGATCACTGCTCTCACGCAAGGCGTCAATGTTTAACCGCGCGGCTCCGCGCACCGTCAGCTGCGCGTGCTTTTGCCCCGCACCCGCTCTTTTAGTTACTTTTATCATTGTGATGTTTCTTTATGTCTCTGAATGCACAGAGTGCCGAGCTTACACACGAGTTTACACACGAGCTTACACACCTGCGCAACAGTATCGCGTGCTGCTCAGGAATGCGCGAGATGTTATCAACACGCCTAATGAAAACCCCATATTTCACTTGACAGACTAATAAATGTATAAAGAGCTGATAAACCGCTGATAAAGGAAATGCTCACAATTCATTTGTGTACGTGCACGCGTGCACGCGCTACGCGTAAAGAGACCCTTTTCCTATAAACGATCCGATCCATTAAAATATTCTGTTACATTGTTACTGGGAAATATTTCAACCTGTTTGCAGCTCAGCACCAAACCTACAACTTTTCCACTAAACTTCATTCACGTCAAGCTAAAATAAGCCAAAGAAGGTAAAAGTGTGTGTGCGCGCGCGTGTGTGTAGGAGAGCGAGCGAGGGCGAGCGATTGCGTCACGACGAGCAGCCAATGAAACGCTGGCGCGCACTATAAGCAAGGCTCCATTCTCTGTTGGGCACGTCGAGAAATACAATAAAGTGGATAAAAAGCAGCGTTTTGGACCGAGACTCTGCAGAGATCCATAAAATAGTTCCACTGTGTTCCTGCTGGTTGGAGCAGATCCTTTCTCCTGGCTGATCCAGAGCGCTCAGGTCAGTGTGCTACTCCATCTGAAGACATAACTTGGACCTGAAGTTTAATAAGGACGCTTTTGTACAGATGCAACATGAGAACATGATTTCTGTGGGGATTTTACATTTACATTTGGCTAAATCCATTTCTGTTAGGGTTAGGGGTTAGAGTTAGGGTCAGGGTTAGGGTTAGGGGTTAGCGTTGGGATTAGAGTTAGGGTTAGGGTTAGGGTTGGGTTGGTTAGGGTTAGGGTTAGGTTTGGGTTAGGGTTAGAGGGTTTAGGTTAGGGTTAGGTTGTTAGGGTCAAGGTGTTAGGGTTAGGTTAGGGTTAGTGGTTAGGTTAGGGTTAGGGTTTGGGTTAGGGTTAGAGTTAGGGTTAGGGTTAGGGCTTAGGTTAGGGTTAGGGTTATGAGGTTAGGGTTAGGTTAGAGTTAGGGTTAGAGTTAGGGTTAGGGTTAAGCTAGGTTTAGGGTTAGGGTTAGGTTAGGGTTAGGCTAGGGTTAGGGTTAGGGTTAGGTTAGAGTTAGGTTAGGTTAGGGTTAGGGGTGAGGTAGGGTTAGGGTTAGAGTTAGGGTTAGGTTAGGAGTTAGGGTTAGGCTAGAGTAGGTGTAGGGTAGGTTAGGGTTGGTTAGGTTAGAGTTGGTTAGAGTTAGGGGTTAGGTTAGGGTTTAGGGTAGGGTTAGGGTTAGAGTTAGGGTTAGGGTAGGGTTAGGTTAGAGTTAGGGTTAGGTTAGGGTTAGGCTAGGGTTAGGGTTAGGTTAGAGTTAGGGTTAGGTTAGGGTTAGGTTAGGGTTAGGGTTAGGGTTAGGGTTAGGTTAGGTTAGGGTTAGAGTTAGAGTTAGGGTTAGAGTTAGGGTTAGGTTAGGGTTAGAGTTAGAGTTAGAGTTAGGGTTAGGGTTAGAGTTAGGGTTAGGGTTAGGGTTAGGGTTAGGTTAGGGTTAGGGTTAGGGTTAAATTACACTGTTACATTACAGTGGCATGTAAAGTGTGGTGTTGCGGCAACCTTTGCTGCCCGCCGTGGCTTTGCTGCTCAATGTCTCTCGTTTGCATTTACAGGTTAAACACAACAAAATGGTGCTAATGGTGCTGCCGCTAATTGGATCAGTGTCTGTGTCTGAGGTTCTGGTGGCCCTGACAACAAGCTTGCCTGGTCTACCTGATGGTCAGGTACTTTTACACAGAGATCCCCGCGGGGCTCCGCCGTCTGCCTGGCCCCACGCCTCTGCCAATCATCGGAAACGTGCTCGAGATTGGCAGGAGGCCTTACCTGAGTCTCACCGCCATGAGCAAACGCTATGGAGACGTCTTCCAGATCCAGATCGGTACCCGTCCCGTGATCGTGCTGAGTGGCATTGAGACGGTCCGCCAGGCCCTGGTCAAACAGGGGGAGGAGTTTTCCAGCAGGCCCGACCTGTACAGCTTCAGGTTCATCAACGAAGGCAAGAGTCTGTCCTTCAGCACCGACCAGGCTGGAGTGTGGCGAGCCCGACGGAAGCTGGCCTACAACGCTCTGCGTTCCTTCTCCACCCTGCAAGGGCACCACTCCTGAGTACTCCTGCATGCTGGAGGAGCACATTTGCAAGGAGGGAGAGTATCTGGTCAACCGGCTCAGCAGTGTCCTACAGGCCGACGGCAGATTCGGAGCCTTTCCCTCACATCGTCGTCTCTGTTGCCAACGTCATCTGTGGAATGTGCTTCGGGCCGACGCTACGACCACGATGACCAGGAGCTGGTTAGTTTGGTTAACCTCAGCAATGAGTTTGGGCAAAGTGGTGAGCAGCGGTAAACCCGGCAGACTTCATCCCCGCGCTCCGATTTTTGCTGAGCAGCACGATGAAGAGTTTTGTGGACCTCAACACCCGATTCACCACTTTTGTGCAAAAGATTGTCAATGAACACTACGCAACCTTCGATAAGGTACCTTCAGAGTTCAGAATGAAACACAATGAGACATTATTCCTGACTCCAGTCTGACTTCACACATGATCTGATTGTTTTTCAGGAAAACATTCGGGACATGACGGACTCTCTCATTGACCACTGTGAGGGACAGGAAGTTGGATGAGAACTCCAACATTCAGGTGTCAGATGAGAAGATTGTGGGAATTGTCAATGATCTGTTTGGAGCAGGTAGCCTGAGTTTCCTGAACATTTGATGTGATCATAGCAACAGTTACAAACGCTCACAAAGGCTTGGCTTTCTTTAGGATTTGACAACCGTCCTCAACTGCCCTGTCCTGGTCCATCATGTATCTGGTCACCTACCCTGATGTTTCAGGAAGACTTTATCAAGAACTGAGTAAGAAGAGCGTTTTTATACGACAGAAATCCTTGGGTTTAATAGGAAAAAGTTTTGAGTGAAAAATACATGCAAATGCTGCTTCTTGCATCCTCCTCATGAGCACGACAGGTTCAGTTCTGTTCTTTGTCTTTTCAGAGAGCAACGTGATCAGAAATCGCAAACCTCGCCTTTCCGACAAACCAAATTTACCCCTTTTGGAGGCCTTCATCCTGGAACTCTTTCGTCATTCTTCTTTCCCTGCCTTTCACTATCCCTCATTGGTACGTTCCATCTCTTTGAATATGAAGATGTTTCCTTCATTCCTTAACCCTAACCCCTAACCCTAACCCTAACCCTAGCCCCCAACCCTGACCCTAACCCTAGCCCCCACCCCCTAACCCTAACCCTACCCTTCCTTCCTTAACCCTAACCCTCTAACCCTAACCTAACCCTGACCTAACCCTTCCTTCCTTAACCCTAACCCTAACCCTCTAACCCTAACCCTAGCCCCCCAACCCCTAACCCTAACCCTAGCCCCCAACCCCTGACCCTAACCCTTCCTTCCTTAACCCTAACCCTCTAACCCTAACCCTAACCCTGCACCCTAACCCTTCCTTCCTTAACCCTAACCCTACCCTCTAACCCTAACCCTAGCCCCCAACCCCTAACCCTAACCCTAACCCTAGCCCCCAACCCCTGACCCTAACCCTAACCCTTCCTTCCTTAACCCTAACCCTAACCCTCTAACCCTAACCCTAACCCTGACCCTAACCCTTCCTTCCTTTAACCCTAAACCCTCTACTAACCCTAACCCCTAGGGCCCCCAAACCCGACCTAAACCCTAGCCCCCAACCCCTGACCCTAACCCTTCCTTCCTTAACCCTCAACCCTCTAACCCTAACCCTAACCCTAGCCCCCAACCCCTGACCCTAACCCTTCCTTCCCTTAACCTAATCCCCCTAACCCCCTAACCCTAACCCCTAACCCCTGACCCTAAACCCTAACCCTTCCTTCCTTAACCCTAACCTCTAACCCTAACCCTAACCCTAACCCTAGCCCCCCACCCCCTGACCCTAACCCTCTAACCCTACCACTAACACCTGACCCCTAACCCTAACCCTGACCCCTAACCCTAAACCCTAACCCTGACTAATGCGCTCTTTCATTCGCAGCACTTCCAAAGACACGTCTCTAATGGCTACTTTATTCCGAAAGACACATGTGTTTTCATCAATCAATGGCAGATCAACCACGATCCGTAAGTTCTTCTGAGCTCCTCCAGATTTGTGATTAAAATAGTCTCGACTAGGACATTTCCGAGCAGCTGGCTCAGCCTGCCAACAGGAGTTCTGCTGACACAGGAGGGTAACCGGTCTTGTCCCACACACTCGTTTATAGAGCCTGAACACCCCCCACACACGTTTGTCCAGGCTGGATTCCATAGATCCCATAGAGCCGCTGGTCCTGTGTTTGCCCTAACCCTAACCCATTTCTTCTACAGTTTGTTATATTTCATCTTTGTGTGCTGGTTTCAGTGAGCAGTGGGAGGACCCGTCTTCCTTCAACCCAGACCGTTTCCTGAGTGCTGATGGCACCGAGGTCAACAAGGCGGAAGGGGAGAAGGTGACGACGTTTGGTATGGGGAAGCGCCGCTGCATCGGAGAGATCATTGCACGGAACGAAGTCTACCTCTTCCTGGCAATCCTGATCCAGAGGCTGCAGTTTCTCCCCATCCGGAGAGACCGTGGACATGACCCCAGAGTATGGTCTGACCATGAAGCACAAGGACTGTCGTTTGAAAGCCAGAATGCGAACAAGGGACGAACAGTGACTTCACTGAGAACCCACTCTGTTTGAGAAACACATGTGGCCGAACAATGTGACTGTTACGGTGCACAGACACATGCACAGAGGTGTGAAAGCATCTTTCTCAGAATGTCATGGCTCCAGACACCAAATGCTACCAAATGCTACCAAATGCTACCTGCAGTCCCAATCACACTGTAGCTAATGAATGTATCTGACAGCATTTTCATGAACAAACTTCATGTTTCACGTGTTTGGTTCAGCAACATTGCTGTTCCTCGTTTATGAAGTATAGAAGGAATATTGAATATTGTTCAACGTACTTTGTTTTTAATCTCTCGGACAAAAAGAACTAGTTAAGTATTACTATTGAGATCAATGACACCATTCAGCATTTTTTATCACTGTAAAATGAACATATACCTGTTCTGTTTTAATTCACTTAATCTTTTTTATTACATATAACATGGATGTAAGAAACCGAAGCTATCGGTATCCCAAAATGAGATTATTGGGTGTATATTCGATGAATTCTTATGAAATCATCTCATGTGACCAGCTTTGTAAACATGTACAATTAATCTTTGCACAGTAAAAAGCCTCTCTGGACACCAAAAGACTCGTAGCGTTTCCATCAGCAGAAGTCTATAAAATTGGGTAGTTTTATCTTCACTGTGATAATAGTTGTGACTGAGCTCATTCAGGCAGGAATTCA
>NC_042297.1:403958-476458 GCF_901000725.2 Takifugu rubripes
ATCGTTTAGGGTGATCACAGCCTACAAGGAAACCCGACCCTCAAGCAACTTTTAGTACGGGTGAAATTGCCAGAAAGAACCAGGATAAGGACCCCAAGTACACGAAGATACACATCAATAAGTGATCCAATCACAAAACACGGATTCAAGTTGCCAAAACATATCCTGCCAACAAAATAATTGTATTTACGTTATCAGATGCACCGAATGTGGAAAACTATGTAGGAGAAACGGGTAACGGGCTAAACACCAGACTCAACCAACATAAATATAGAATTAGGAGGAACCAGGGACAAACGTCACATTTAGTCGGGCATTTTCGGGACCACGGCATAAACCCCCCCCCCCAACCCTATAATCTGAATATCACGAAGGCTGGGAAAATAAAACACAGGGGTTCAGATTATTTTTTTGTTTCTTTGTTTTCTTGTTGTGATAACATTCCTAACATGTTTATAGACGTTTTGGATCTCCGTCTGTGGGGTGTCTTTATTTGTGTAAGGTTGGAATTATAATTTTGGAATTACAACTTTAGTGATAATGTACCCCAGATAGCAAGTGTTTTTGTGCATACGTCGTACTTTCTATAACACCTATAATTTTGGGGTGACACTTGAAATTCGGAATTGTATATACTGTAGGGTACACAATGGAAGGCTTGGTTATCCTGGGGGGTCACGAGTAAAGTATGACTAAAAAGAGGAAAATTCAAACAATTAGAAAACCCTCAAAACAGGACTGGTTTTACATGTGGAGGTCATTTCAAGTTTCTCCCTCTTGATCTTTTTTGGCTGGTTTTCCACTCGTGCTGATTTTGGCTTGCGTAATTATCTCTACTGGCAGTATGAGGCGATTCCTTAACCCTACAGAAGTTGCACAGGTTGTCCAACTTCTCCAGGATGGACAAATGACCAACTGCAAGTGGAAAGTTACCCAGGGGCAAACTTTAGACATGCAGAGGAAATCATCATAAAGGCCACGGTCTCCACGGATGAAGAGCAGGTCATCTTGGCCTTTGGCCTCAACAACCGCTTTCAAAAAGAGAGTCACCTTGTCTGGCCAAATGAAAGCGGCAGTCAGTGCGGCAGATGAGCGCTTTCCAAATGCAGTAGTATGGGTGCCACTGGTTAATTTTTCCAGACTTCTTCCTGCAAAAGAACAACATAATCATAATTTTCTCAATTCACAAGTCATGCAAAACTCTCTCGCCATCCCTCTCTTGCCTTCTTGTCTCTTTTCCATGCTCAATGACCACGTTCATTGGACTAAGGCCACAGCCAGACACATGCTCAAGCATTGGTTTGATCAGGTAAACTGCCTGACCCCATAAGCCTGCCTTTTCAGGAGGGGTCCAAAAACATCATTATTTTGGCCAAGAAATTCAAATTAACAAGACCACAACTTAAATTATTGAACAGGGGGCTCACATTCATCCCAACACAGGGCACTAACAAAGATCTCCTGGCGCAGAATAGATGGGACCTGCAACAATATCACAGGAGAATTAAATTGGCATCCCATTTCCAAAACAGCAAAGATAAAAGTGATTCAGAGCCCCCACCGTTCACTCCCAGGTCCACCTGGACTCTGTCCTCGGACACACTGCCCCCAGAAGTCCAGGCGCTGATCACAGCGGACAAACAATATTTTGACAACAAGTTCCGGCCCTGCAGGGGACGCCTAACCTCAGCCGTGGGAGGCTACAGCCCTGCAGGAGCTGAGACAAAATATCAACATCATCATAAAGCCGGCGGACAAGGGCAGCGCAGTGGTCGTTATGGACAGAGAACAATATATATATTATATTATATTATATTATATACGCACACAGGACTGTGACAATGCGAGGAAAGTCCTCGTCACAGCTCTCAGGAAACGAGGTCACTCAAGAGGATTCCTCCAGAAGATTAATAAATCCATAAACATAACACCAACATTGGAGAAAGTGCAAACAAAACAAATCCCATTAGTAATTACCTACTCCACCTTTTGGAAACGCGCAGCCAGCACACTACAAAACAATTTCAAAGGATCCTAAAGTATACAATACTGGACGGATCTTTCATGACTATTCTGGCTTACTGAAGAAACCCAAACCTGAACAACCCCAACCCTGGTCCAAGCAAAACTACCAAAGAGAACCAGAAGGAAGATCCCAGATGCATGGAAATACACGGCAATAAGGAACCCGATTACCAAACATGTCCAAACTACCAAATCATATCCCACCAACACAAAACAACTGCATTTAGATTATCAAATGTGCCAAATTTGGAAAACCTTATGTTGGAGAAACCAGAAAAGGATCAAACACCAAACTCAACCAATATAAATATACAATTAGGAAAAATATAGGACAAGCATCACGCTCAATAAACCATTTTCAGGACCATGGCATAGAAAACCTCATCCGCCAACCACTGGAACACGATCCAATATCCTGATGTCTTAGCAAATTACAGGCCGATATCCAACCTTCCTTTTATCTCTAAAGTTCTAGAGAAGGTGGTGGTGACTCAGTTACTGGAGCACCTGCAGAGGAACAGCCTGTTTGAGATGTTTCAGTCAGGCTTTAGAGCTCACCACAGCACAGAAACAGCACTTCTTAAAGTCACTAATGATCTTCTCATAGCTTCAGATCATGGACTGGTCTCTATGCTGGTTCTGCTGGACCTCAGTGCTGCTTTTGATCCAGTTGATCACAGCATCCTGTTACATAGACTGGAACATCTGATTGGGATTAAAGGGACAGCACTAGACTGGTTTAGATCATACTTATCTGATAGATCCCAGTTTGCCCATGTCCATGGTGTTCCCTCCTCATACAGTAGGGTTAGCCATGGGGTTCCTCAAGGTTCTGTACTCGGACCAATCCTCTTCACCTTAGACATGCTTCCCTTAGGGAACATTATTCGGCAGCATGGGATAAATGTTCATTGTTATGCTGATGACACTCAGCTCTATTTATCCATGAAACCAGAGGAGACAGAGAAGTTAGTGAAGCCCCAGACCTGTCTTAAAGACATAAAGTCCTGGATGTCTTCAAATGTCCTCCTCCTTAACCCAGGAAAAACTGAGGTCATGGTGTTTGGTCCTGAACCTCTCAGGGATAGATTAGATCACATGATCACTCTAGATGGGATCTCATTAACATCTAGTCTCTCTGTGAGGAATCTAGGAGTAACTTTTGATCAAAATCTCTCCTTCAACTCCCACATTAACCCTTGTGTGGTGTTGGGGTCTGTGGGACCCGTTTTCACTTTTTATTAAAAGAAAAATGATAAAATTATTTTTTTTCAAACTGAGACTCACTGACTTTGGCTCATTTTCTGTGAAGAACATATATCAGAATACATATTTAATGACCACACACACCATACACCCCCCCTACACATTTCTATGTATAAGATGTTCGGGTCAGGGGCTAACCCTAACCCGGGGCAAATAGAAGTGTGGAAATTTATGTTCTGTGTACCACACACACACACACACACACACACACACACACACACACAGCAGGCCTAGACAGGAACACAGAACATCGCAGACAGTGTTGACAAAAAATGTTGCAACATTGTCTGGGAACCGCAGCTGCAGAAACACAAAAGCTTTGCCAGTGTGGTTTCTTATCACAACCGATCAAGATGGCCAAAAGGCACTCTGCGCAGAGGGCCCTGGAATTGATTTTGGAAGATAGAGAAGTTTTTGATGATGATGTAGAGGGAGAGGATTCAGAAGAAGAGGTTTCAGAATTTGAGGATCACATATCTAAAAATTTAGAGTCTGACAATGACTCTGAAGAAGATGATGAGATTGAGAATCAGACAGTTCCAAAACAAAGACGAGCCACAGGACCAGGCCGTCAGCATGAAGCAAGTGAGGAAATATGGATGTCAAAAAATTCTGAAATTGAATGGTCTTCTCGCCCCAAGAAAAGGGCCCCCCCACAAGGCTGCCAATGTGATAAGGATGCAACCAGGATGGCAGTTACTCACACACAGGACATCAAGTCTTTTGAGCTTTTCATCCCAGATTCCATCCAGGAAATTATTCTTGACTGCACTAATTTAAAAGGACGACATGTTTTTGGAGAGAGGTGGAAGGAAATGGACCAAACCCAATTACACGCTTACTTCGGAGTTCTCATCCTTGCTGGAGTTTTCAGGTCCAAAGGGGAATCCGCAGAATCCCTGTGGGATGCAGAAACTGGCAGAGAAGTTTTCCGTGCAACAATGTCTCTGGAAAACTTTCACATCATTTCCAGGATTATGCGCTTTGACAACCGAGAGACAAACTAGCTGCCATCAGGACCGTGTGGGACAAGCGGGTGCGCCGCCTCCCCCTGCTGTACAACCCTGGGCCCAATGTCACCATTGATGGACAGCTGATGCCATTTAGGGGCCGCTGCCCCTTTCTGCAGTATTTACCATCTAAACCTGCAAAGTATGGTATAAAGATCTGGGCTGCCTGTGATGCCACTTCCTCATATGCTTGGAACTTACAGGTCTACACAGGGAAACCTGATGGAAGAGCCCCCGAGAAAAACCAAGGAATGGGAGTTGTCCTCGACATGTCTCAGGGACTCAGTGGACATCACATGCGCCATTTTTTTTTACCTCGCACAAACTGGGACACGAGCTCCTGAAGAGGAAGCTGACCATTGTGGGAACAATAAGGAAAAACAGGTCAGAGCTCCCACCTCAACTGCTGAGGTTAGGGTTAGAACAGGCCTGTCAAGTCATCCAAGTGTGCATACACGGCTGACACATCCCTGGTATGCTACGGGCCAAAGAAAGGCAAGAATGTGGTACTCATGAGTACACTGCACGGGGATGGAAGAATCTGTGACCAGGAACATCACAAACCAGAGATCATCATGGATTATAATGCCACAAAAGGAGGGGTGGACCACATGGACAAGCTGGTGACGGCCTACAGCTGCAAACAGAGGACTCGACGCTGGCCACTGGTGATATTCTTTGACATGTTGGACATCTCAGCGTACAATGGCTTTGTCATTTGGATGGCACTGAACCCAGAGTGGAAACGAGTGAAGCTCCAGAAAAGACGGCTCTTTCTTGAGGATCTGGCAAAGGCATTGGTGAGACCACAAATCGAGAGAAGAAAACATATCCCCAGAACCCCAGCCTCTGCAGCCATGGTGAGGAGGAGAATGCTGGTGCCCTGTCCACCCAACCTACAGAACCACAATCTGCAGAGCCTGAAGTAAATGTGTGATGCTGTTGCAGTACATGTCTGGCACTCATGTCTTGTGAGAGAGAGAGCTGTTAGTAAAATCCCTGATCTTTTCATTATTCTAGGTTGTGAACAGCAACAAGAAGAAGCGGTGCGAAGTGTGCGGACCGAGGATGGACAGGAAAACACAATATACATGCAAGTGCAAAAAGTATATCTGCAACACACACAGTAAAGCTCTGGCCCTCGTGTGTCGTATAGGCTAGAGGCTAAAGGCCATGTGTTCACTGGGGTCAGCCCCAGGGGCTGATGTGTTGTCTTGACTAATTAGTTTACTCTGTGTTCAGCTTGTGATGTGCACCTGAATGGGTTAAATTTCGAGTTCAAAGAAATAAAAGTCAGTAGTTTTGAAAACCTTGCTTCACTTGTAAATTTGTCTCTAATCATATCTTGATTTTATTTGATTTTCTTTATTATGTCTTAAATAATAAGTTATAAATGTGACCTAACAAAGATAAAGGGCAAATATTAACCCTAACCCATATATATTGTTTACACTGCTTGTAATTGGGATAAGGTAAACAACTGTTCAGTATTTTAACATAAAAGTGTTTGATTGTGAGGCATTAAAAGCCACAAAATGCAACGGGTCCATCAGACCCACAAGTGTGTGACGGGTGCAGTTTGGACCCAAATGCAGCACTCTGGAAAGCTGGGCCGTAGTAATGCCTTTTATTAACACACGGGCAAACAGGAACTCAGGCAGACAAGGAAACACAGGAAATAGTCCGTTCTTCAGGCTCCGGGCCCACACAAAGTCTAGGAGTTGCAGGCTCGGGGAGTGGGACGAGCAGCAGCGAAGTCGGGGCCGGGCGGAGAAGTCAAAACCAGGTGAGCAGACAGGAACCAGAGACGCTGAGGCAGAAGTCGTAGTCAGGGGCAGAAAGCAGGTAGGTTGTCCGGGGAACAGGCAAGGCAGGCAGAACGAAGACAGGCAGGGTCGGTAACGGGGAATCCGGCAGGGAAACAACGCTGGAAAGTCTCGCATGAGAGCAGAAGAACAATCTGGCACTGAGTGAGTGTGAGGCTGGAGAATATATACACTGGTAGGTGAGCTGATCGATGAGTGAGGGCAGGTGTGTGATCAGTGACTGAGAGCAGGTGTGTGATCAGTGACTGAGAGCGGGTGCGTGATCAGCGACTGAGAGCGGGTGCGTGATCAGCGACTGAGAGCGGGTGCGTGATCAGCGACTGAGGGCGGGTGCGTGATCAGTGACTGAGAGCGGGTGCGTGATCAGCGACTGGAACATGTGATTGGGATTAAAGGGACAGCACTAGACTGGTTTAGATCATATTTATCTGATAGATCCCAGTTTGCTCATGTCCATGGTGTTCCCTCCTCATACAGTAGGGTTAGCCATGGAGTTCCTCAAGGTTCTGGACTTGGACCAATCCTCTTCACCTTGTCCATGCTTCCCTTAGGGAACATTATTCAGCAGCATGGGATACATTTGCATTGTTATGCTGATGACACTCAGCTCTATTTATCCATGAAACCAGAGGAGACAGGGTAGGGTATAGGGGGTGGTTTCGGACACAGCGTCAGTCTCACCTGGATGAGCACACAATGAACTTTTATTGGTGTCATGGGATTGAAACAGTGCCAGTGCTTCAGTCGTGCTCTATAGAGGTTGCTATGGCACCGTCCAGTTGGCCCTGTTCCTCTTCATACTGATTTTGACACTTCTCGTACTTTGCCTTCAGAGTCTTCAGCTCCTGCCTCAGCTCTCCAGCTTCTGACATGGCAACCGTGTACTTGCACTGCCGAATCTCAGGCCCGTTTATATCGAGCTCAGAGTGGTCTCCGTCGTCGTGGCTGTCTCTGTCTTTTCGCTGTCGAGGGCAGACTGGCGCTCCCTACTGGCCTGAAGTTTCCTCATTGCACTGAGATTCTCAGTAAGTCTGTTGACAGTTTCCTTTTGTTCAGACACTGTCCCGTAGGCTTGTTCTGGCTGCTTCTGGCTCTCCTGGAGAGAGCTGATGAGGACTACTTTCTCCCTCTCCACCCGCATAAGCTGCTGTTTCAGTTTCTGAATCTCGCAGGTGTTGAGCTCACTCAGCAGGTCATCCTCCAGGCTAAGTCTAACCCACTTAATTACGGCTAAGTCTAACCAGGTCTCACCTCTGAGCAGTGGTGGGCCTATTTGTTGCCAGGGTCAGAGAAATCTGCCTGGAGGCCTTCACAATCAGTTCTGCGGCCCTGTAGCATAAAAAAAATGTCGATCCAACTGTTGCTTCAACCAATCAGATTGTGAGTTGGCGACCCCGAGGCTTCTAGCAGGCGTAGGAAACGTCAGCGTATTCACGGGCTTTGATTGGACAGTCAGAGAGTGTACGAGCCAGAGCTAGCAACTGCATCTGTAGCGAGCTGCACAAGCAAAGATATTGTTGTGTTGATTTAATAGCTGTTTTGTCAACCCACGATGGCTGAAGTAGGAGAAAAAATGGATTTGGTCGCTGATTTACTGTCAAAGCCATTTTCAAGACGGACTTTTCAAGAAAAGCTGGACATCGTTAAGCAAGGTCGGGCAACTCCGAAGCTAGTAAGCCTGTCGCAACCGGGAAAAGGATTTGTCCGCCACTTTCAGTCCGCTAACTACGAGCGGTACTCCGGGCTCACAGGCTCCGAGGAACGCTGCTAATTGTCTTGCTGGGAGTGCTTGTTATTGGCCACTGATCGACGTGGTGTTTGGAGCCACACTGGATTTGTAAATTTGGCTTGGCTAACCAAGGCAGCAACGCGGCATCAAAGCACTGCCGGACACTTGCAAGCAACGGTGCTTTCCAAAACTTTTGGGGAAACCAGAGCGGATCTACAGCGGAGCGAGCAAGTGGGCAGGGGAACGGAGCTCCGCAACGAAAAGGTGAAGGAAAATAGGGAAATCTTAAAAAGACTGATCGACTGTGGCGGTTTGGCGGTGACCATCCGCGTGTCTACTGCTTCTGTTGAACGGACATTCTCAGCCCTAGAAATCCGACAGGGCAGGCTCGACCTTCAGCATTAGCTTCGATGGCGATAGGAAAGGACGTCTTGATGGAACTGAAACGCACGGATAATCTGCACAACAGAGTCATTGAAATCTTCTTGAGGAAAGAAAGGAGGATGGATTTTGTGTACAAATAATCAGGATTTTTGGGGAGTAAAATGTTGCTATATTCCTAAATAATATTGCAATTTTATCAGGTTATTTTTGACGCTTTTTTATGTGTGTCGCAGCTGTACCTGCAGTGGAAGTTTTATAGCCTTAAAATAGTTATTGAGGGTTGGATTGATTCACGACTGAAGGCCTAGGGGTGACATGCTCGGCCCGCCACTGCCTCCGAGGCGTCGTTGCCGGCGTTGCATGATGTCTTCAGGATCGCACTTCTCGGGTTCGTGATCTCAAGAGATCCGGCTGGAAGGACCAAGTTTTATGTTGGGAGAAAGTGATCAGTTTTCTTCCCGTGCTGTTGCCATCAGAGGAATGAGGAACAAATTTAACCCCCAAATTTTTAAAGTCGCATGAAATGTATACAGCATAATGAGAAGAATAATCATTAATTCACTCTTTTCTGTGTGTTCTGCTTCATTCAAATGAAAATTTAACTGGGAAGATAATTAAGAACTACAGCCAATTTTTTTTAACTGTCAGACGCCTGTTTTTTTCTGCACGTGGTCCCGTTTAGCTGAGCACCATCACCAGGTCTCACTGTTAAAAGGCCTGCAGGAGTTCACAGCAATCATACATTGTTTTACATTTACTGTTGGACACTTTAAGCCCTGAAGTGAGAACGGGTCAAGAATTTGAACCTTTACCGTGAAGGAGCAATGCATTGTAGAGATTCTGGTCCAGGTGCAGATGTTTTGCAAGGCACATACGGCGCCATTGAAATGTAACATTAGCATCATCACTTTTTCAGAAACTGCAAAGAGCACAGTGGGTTTCTATCAGTCCTGTATCACTTCTGTGTTCCTGTTGCGTCCACGCGATCATACAAAATTTTTGACCAAAAATCCCAAACTTTCATGATGTCATTTTCCTTCTATTCCACTAATTTAAATGTCTAATAAGTTCAAAGCTAGATATTTGAATAAAATGTTTACATGTTAACAGAATTCATTTGAACTTTCAAACATTTGTTCTCACAAGTCAGATTTGTTCTGCAATATCTCACATATTTACTCAATTTACTCCTGATCTGCTTGAGTGACGCGACTCCAAGAAGTAGCTCTTTTTTGGGATTCATCTGCGGCTGATTTTGTAGACAATGATGAGATGATTCATTTGATATGAACCTTTGCACACACTGAAGGAACCCTGATTCTGAGAGACACTAAGTTTAAGGAACCCTTGTAAAGTACATTCATCACAACTCTTTTGCTGTTCGACTCACTTTCTGGTGTGTTTGTGTTTCACACATAGTATCACATAACACGTGACAGCTTCACCTCAAGGTGAAATTAAATAATGTGAACCCATAGAGACATTTAAAAGAAATGTTGCTTCTGTTAAAATCATCTTTTGATAAAATCAGGAAACTGTTGGAAATTCTAAAGGAAAAGCACACACATGCTAACAGTCATACCGTGATTGTTGAATGGTGAGCAAATGTGAATTGACTTTTGTTAAACGTAAGATAATAACACCAAAGTAACTGAGATGTGTAATATAGTTCTGTCTATATAGCTCTGTCTGGATGAGAGCATTAATAATGTAAGTCATAATGGTGATTATATGAAAATAATATAAAATGGGAAAATGGGAGCTGAAATCATCCAATTTCCTCCTTCAAAATACGATTATTTCTATGCTTTGGTTCTGTTCACTATTCAGTGTATATATACACACATATATATACATACATATACTGTATATATGTGTGTATATATGTATATTCAGTGTAAATATCCAAAATTGCCAAGAGAGTGTGCAGTATCATTTGTTTTCACATTGTAACACATATTCTGTGTGTTTATAGGAGTAAAATGACAGATCTAGCTAAAAATAAATGTCTTAAAGCATTTCAATGCACCTTTTTATGACTTTATCAGTAATGTTTGATGTTTTCACTGTCATCGCTGCTCAGTTTCATGTGGGAATTCTTCCAGTTTCCAGAAGACACCGCTGCTCCTCTGGGCTACGGTGGCTTGTGCCAGGACCCGAAAGCAGGAAAACGCAGTGGCGGATGGTTTCCGAGAAAAACCTTTATTGGAGTTACAAGTGTTTAAACCAAAAGAGGCGTCGAGACCACGACAAGTTCAAAAACGAGTCTACAAAGGAAAACTCACAACAATAATCCAGAAACGAGAAGTCGGGGTTTGGCTAGGGAACAAACACGCCAACGCTGGCAAACGGGAGTTCAGTCCATAAATAGGCGGCTCGATTTCCGATAGGCTGCAGGTGCGACAGCTGCGTCGGGAGCATGGCTCCACCACGCCCCCTACAGGGAGAAACCCGCAACGGCGCTCCCAGAAGCTGGGAACCCAGCACTCGGGGACAGTATCCTGGTTGATCCCAGCAGCAATTCACAACGGTATTCTCGCTAGCTAAAAGGCTAAACTATTTAAGACACTTTACATCACATGAAGGCGTCTGGGTGCCAGCAAGAGTGAAGCAGCTCTGCCATCAGGCTCTGTCTATATATATATATTAATTAATTTAATTAATATCAATTCCCTGATGAAAAAGTGATAATTTTGCAAACAATTGTGTACAATAAAGGTTTAACCTGACTGAAATATAATTAAGCACTTTTGAACTTTCATTCTCAGTCATGAGTGAGAATAAAGTTGTGGTGATGCTAAATTATTACTATTATGATTATTATTATTATTATTACTGTTATTCATTGTAATACATGTACATATACACAAAGCCATGATAGCGGAATGCAGAAAATGAGATTATTCTTCCTCAGAATAAAAAAGAAGCTTTAGAAATGAGCTGATCCTTTAACAGGACTCACAAGGGCTCATTAATCCGGGTCCATAACGAGCTCTGTTCACCAGTGTGAGCGTGCACTTCAGTAATTAGGCATGACTGGTGTGAGTGCACGTTTCATTTGGACACAGAGATAATGACACTGCAGTTTTTGGTGGAAACAAACCTCTTTGTTGTGGTTGTGGAGTGGATGGACTCACAAAAGAGGCGCTGAGGTGTGAGAGCACTAGTGAACTAGTTACACTAGTGAACACTAGTGAACTAGTTAGTGCCCTCAAACTCAGGAGAAAAAACAAAGATCAACAGTTTCTTGTCTCCTCATCATCATTCCACCCTCACCGGAGCACCTATTGACAGCCTTTGCAAATATTAGGTGCCAATAAAGATTGATTGATTGATTGATTGATTGATCGATTGAATACATTTAGGTGCTTTAGCAGACTGATTTAGTTGACTGTTTCCCACAGCTCTTCCATGACTTGGCTCATGGGGAAACTCCTTTAGCTTTAGCCCGGTATGGCTGCACATTCTCTAGGGCTCCTCTGCCATTAGCATCTTTGCATTGTTTACCTGACATGGAGGTGAACATGTGAACTGGTTCCAGTTTACACAGGAAGGCTTTGGTGTTGGAACAATGGGCCAGATTCACGAAACGTTCTTACGAACAAATGTGTTCTTAAGTCCCACTTACGAACATTTTACGAAGATTGTGGCATTCACCAATTTCTTCTTATCCTGGATTTATGCGTAGGTAAGAACAAATCCTACGAACACTCAGGAGTACTCTTACACACATTTCAGTGCCGACATGTTGGTATGGTTGGGTTTTCTTCTCTTGTGCAGTTCAATAAAATTCAATATTACAATGATAATTGTCATATTTATTTGTTTATTTCCTATTTTTGGTGATTCACGGAGAATTTTAAAATAACGTAAATGTGCCAATGACTTAACATTAATCAACCAAATTGGAAACCATGCCAAAACTGTCTTTATTTGATTTTATCTTGATTTATTTTATTAGGGGATCGAGGGTATGCCCTGGCTCCCTGGTTGTTGATACCACTGACCAACCCTCAGACTCCACAGGAGTTTTATTCAATCAGATGCATGCGCGCAGTCATTGGGCCCAATTCACCAATATGTTCTTACGAATCTTCTTAGATTCTTTCTTAAGTTGTCCTTAAGAAGTTTTTTAAGAAAACCCTACGTCGGATTCATCAACGCGTTCGTAAGCCCCAGAATTGTTCGCAGCTGTGTTCTTAGATTGATGAATGCCATCTGTTCGTAAGTTGAAAGCGCGTGCCAGGTGAGTCTAATTAACATACGATTAGCATAAGTCACCGCCCACTAATGCCCATAAAAGGAACTGCAGCAGGACCCTGTAGACAGAGCCAAAAGCAGCCAAATGCCCAAAGCCAAATGCCCAAAGCCAAATGCCCAAAGCTTGCCTCTCCACGCCTGATTTCTGACGCCGTGTTGCACAATCAAGAAAGGATGGCTAACACGCTTGATAAAATTGCCTCAACCCTGATGACTATAGCCAACACGCTTAAAGAAATCAACGAGAATGTAAAAAAAATAAACGTGTAAAAGCTGTGCTCGGATTGTGACAATAATGCATTTGATTCACAAACGGGCAATTAATCGCGCTCGAACGTGAACCGCGTGCCTGCAGTCTGGCCCCATCATTGCGTCAGGACGCACATCCTCACGGGGTTGTGGCTCTGTCCAAACACATCCAGCGCCCCTTTAACATGCCGATGGTGCGTTCAATGGTGGAGCGACTGCGCGCATGCATCTGATTGAATAAAACTCCTGTGGAGTCTGAGGGTTGGTCAGTGGTGTCAACAACCAGGGCATATCCTCGATCCCCTAATAAAATAAATCAAGATAAATCAAATAAAAAGACAGTTTTGGCATGGTTTCCAATTTGGTTGATTAATGTTAAGTCATTGGCACATTTACGTTATTTTAAAATTCTCCGTGAATCACCAAAAATAGGAAATAAATAAATATGACATAATTATCATTGTAATATTGAATTTTATTGAACTCCACAAGAGAAGAAAACACAACCATGCCAACATGTCGGCACTGAAATGTGCGCAAGAGTACTCCTGAGTGTTCGTAGGATTTGTTCTTACCTACGAATAAATCCAGGATAAGAAGAAATTGGTGAATGCCACAATCTTCGTCAACTGTTCGTAAATGGGACTTAAGAACAAATTTGTTCGTAAGAACGCTTCGTGAATCTGGCCCAATGTCTTTATGTCCATCTGGGAATCATTTCAGTATTTCTAGGATGGACTAAGATTTCAAATGGATTTTTAGGATAATGCACCGCCTTCCTTTATCTTCTTTAAGGCTGGAATGTAAATCCACAGGGATTAGTGGGAGCACGCTGGGCTGGAAACTCCTCTCTGGCTCTCCGAGGGTCCGTGCTGCGTCTGTGCTGCGTCCGAGCGTCAAACGCAACTCCAGCCTCGGTGCGCGCGCGTCATAGGTGTCGGATAATTCCCCAAGAACTTGGATTCCTTCGTTCATTCTTCAGTACTGGTGCTGTAATGGTCTGAAGGTCGAGAAGCCCCTGAGTTGTGCAGACGTGAGACCGAGCGGACTCGGCTGTCGTCTGTTCCGGAGCGCAGTCTGGACATGGGCCACCTTTCTGGAGTCCGTCTGTTACCATTTGGAACCATCTGGGCAGTTTTCCTCTGGCTACCTGGTGTCAGCTCGACCAGGCCGACGGGCATCTCAAAGTAAGCCTCGACTCTATTGAATGATTCTTCTAATAATGAAGAGATAGTTTGCATTTTCTAAATTACAATGTTGTCAGATTCTATGTTTAAGAGCGAATACAAACTTCTGCAGGAAGTTATTTTAGAGTTTACTTGGCTTATCGTGACACTCAGCGATGATTTCCCGTAGTTGTCCTCGGGTTCTAACTGCGTTAGAACTCTTGGCTGTGTGAGGCTCATAGGAGCGCGGCCCCCGCCGGCTTCAATTAAAAAGGGGTGAGGGGTGAAGATGTGAGCACGTGGAGACGGGGAAGCCCCCACGGGGACGTTTGAACTCATATCAGCCATATAAAAAGTCACGTGCTCTCTCCATAGTGTGTGTGTGTGTGTGTGTGTGTGTGTGTGTGTGTGTGTGTGTGTGTGTGTGATGGGCACACTGTCCGGGCTGTAGTTCTGCTTCCCACCACATGCTAGGGTTACTATCTGCTGTCAAATGACACATTTACTGGTGAAGTGGTTAGCACTCAGCGCTAGCTCTAGCTAACCTCCTTGACACCACATTGGTGAACGTGTGCGTCCAGCATTTAGCTGCTTCTTGTTCTGAAGCCTGCAAAGGCTCTGATCATGGATCAGCTAATGACACTGAGGACATGAACCATTCTAAAGCTCTCGATCGCTGGTTCTTTGACCACATAGCTGCTGATAACTGGTTGCGTGTGTTTTCCCAGCTCAGAGTGTCCAGAGAATAAGGTCCTGACTGTGGAGTATCCCTGTGTGAGCGCTGGAGGGAGGAACAGCACATGTTTGAGGTGAGCCTCTGGCACATGAGTGACTGTTTGGACCCTCTGACAGGCTGCTGATGCATGTGGGGAGGACGGAAACGTTCTATGTTTGCAGAAGCTGCAGCTCTGCAAGCACCAAAAACATCCTGTCAGGTCTCTCCCACAGCAGCACTTTTGGAGGCCATACCCCCAACAATGAGATGATTCCGAGCTGAATCAGCCATAGTTTGTCTTCTAAAAACTCCATTTTATGGATCCAGATTTGAACTGTGCTGGTCCCGACGGGCTGTAGGACATGAAAGCAGAACAGGAACTCGTCCTCGTGGCGTTGGCCTGCGTGGCGTTGGCCTGCTGACAAAGTTATCCTTTGATGTTGAATGAAACAATGGTGGCAGGAAACAGATGAATTCCTTATTATAGATATTATACATTATATGATCACAGGGCAGCAGCTCAGGTGACATCACACAAAGGGAGGAAACAGATGCAAATCCCTCATTTTGACATGCAGATCAGATTTTTGTGAAGTCAGATGTGGATTTGCTTGGTGAAGGTAAGAGGATCCTTTAATGAAGGTTCTGGGTCTGCAGAGACCCCAGACTGTGATCTGTTCATCATCAAAGGCAGGCTCCTCTAGTCCTGACGTCTGAGTCTTGAGGTGCTCCTCTAGTCTTGAGGTGCTCCTCTAGTCCCGAGGCGCTCCTCTAGTCTTGAGGTGCTCCTCTAGTCTTGAGGTGCTCCTCTAGTCCCGAGGCGCTCCTCTAGTCCTGACGTCCCGAGGCGCTCCTCTAGTCCTGACGTCTGAGTCTTGAGGCGCTCCTCTAGTCCCGAGGCGCTCCTCTAGTCCCGAGGCGCTTCTCTAGTCCCGAGGCGCTCCTCTAGTCCCGAGGCGCTCCTCTAGTCCCGAGGCGCTCCTCTAGTCTAAAGCAGATTTGAAAGGGTGGATATTTGCTGGTGAGGAGTGATTGTGGGTCACAGGCCAAATCTACTCTGTGCTCTCTTTGCTGAGTGTTGGGGTTAAAGTTCAGCTCTGCCGTTAGGGTTAGCTGGGTTAGGGTTAGCTGGAGAACCCTAACCCTAAGCTGGAGAATAAACCCCGCTGAGAAGTCCACCGTGGTTTTATTGGCTGTCACTTGGTTGAATATTTCACACTAAATCCAGCTCTGCTGAAAAAACACAGATGAGATTAAAGTAATGATGATGAGGTCTCTGGCTTGTTTTGATTGTTTCCATACTTTTATATGCTGCTGTGTTCCATCGCTCCCTGAGGCGTTGCTATGGTTACGGGCCAGTTGTGTGTTTACTGGTCATTTGGTGTTAAATCGTCTCAAATGAATCACTGCTAATTTCCTGACTGGAACCCAGCCTTTGGTTGGTCTTGAGCTCGTCTTTCTCCTTCTGCTCTCAATGAAGTGAGTCAGTCATGACAGAAAACCTTTTCTTCTCGTACCTAACTCTAACCCAACCCTAACCCTAACTCTAACCCTAACTCTAACCTACCCTTACTCTAACCCAACCCTAACTCTAACCCTAACTCTAACTCTAACTCTAACCCTAACTCTAACCCTAACCTACCCTACCCTAACCCCAACTCTAACCCTACCCTAACTCTAACCCTACCCTAACCCTAACCCCAACTCTAACCCTACCCTAACTCTAACCCTACCCTAACCCTAACCTACCCTACCCTAACCCTAACCCAACCCTAACTCCAACTCCTGCCGGTGTTTCAACAACCTCACATGAGTCCTGCCAGAACCATGACATGGACAGCCTGACCCTGCTAAAGGCTGACGTCTGCACATTCTCTGGTCCATCGTTGCTCCGGTGAAGGCTGCTCAGAACATTTCCTCACTTGTCTTTGAGTGGAATCAGCTGTTCAATAAGGATCTTCTGTCATTGCTCGACACCAAATAACGGGCTCAGAGCTTTCCAACCAAGTCATTCAAAAAAGGATTACAAAGAAAACCCTGCTTGCAATCAGTGTTCCTTCTCATGGCCTCCAGGAACATGTCAGAGTTGAGTGGTGGAGCAGCAGTGGGTCACCTCTGAGGCTTTATTGACCATCAGAGCTCTTCAGTGGTCATTCAACAGATCAAAGTTTGAATGATGTGAGGTTTATTTCAGGCGGCCATTATTCCACAGCCACTTCCTGTCTTGGCTCATTAGAGTGTGCTTGAGGTTTGTGATCCATCTTTTAACCAGCACCATGTGCTACATAGTGTGGATCCTTTTTTTAAAGTCCTTAAGCAAAAGTTTGGACTCTTCTTTATACAAAAAGATCACATAACTGCTGCATTTAGAAATATTTGTAAAGATCATCTAAATGATATTCATCAGTTTCTCCAGCATGTTTCCATTGTGGTTCATTCCTGAACTGCTTGGAAGCAGAAGCTGTGTGGAGGAGTTGAAGAGGTGGCGTTCTCACTGCCCAAGGTCACATCTCAACAGTCGGGAGGATCTCTTTATTCTAAGATGATATTCTCAACCCTCAACTGGATGTTTAAACTTCCCTTTGTTCGGTAGAAGTGGTGGAATTCCATAATCCATAAGTGAGAAAGTATCATACACGATATTCTCCTGATCTAGTTTTAGCTCGGCCATTATTGTTGACTTGTTTTAAATGTTTTAATTTGGTAAAGCCAGTTAAATGTAACTATGTAGTCAGTCTTCTTCATGCTCCAAAGCCAGGCGAACATCAGACCACCGTTCTCCTCGTTTGCTGCTGCCTTTTCCATTCTGTGGTGATCAGATCACTCATTACACCACATCCACTACACACCAGGAGTTCTCTGGTTACCTTTACTCTTGAGTAGTTAACTGGTCATCAGCAGCACAGAAACAACGTTTTCAGTCTTTTTTATGGAATCAGAAACTACAGAGTCCTGTCCCAGGAGGCTGTTTCTGCACCAAATGGGCGACATGGTTCCATTTTAGTTCAACTCCAGAAACAGTCAAAGCCCAGCAGGATCTAATTCTTCTGCCTGTGGAATCATCTTGAAGGAGGAAAACCATCCCAGACTATTTTCTGAACCAGCCACTCTTCCTGGGTTTCACCCACAAACATCCAAGGTGACCGTTAATGAGCTCTGGCTGGTGGCCTGGACTCCATCTCCCCTCTACCGCTGCCCTTCTGGCCCCTGCCTTTGCACTTGAGCAACACAAACCAGATTGGAGCTGGGGTCCAGGTCAGGTCAATCAAACAAACACTGTTTCTACATGCTCAGTGTTTTGATGTGGGGGGGGATTACTCAACTCTAATGATTATTAAATGGGCGCCAAACATAAAAGGCTACTAAGATTAGCAGAACTGATGCCAACCTTGATAAAAGAAATAAAGCAATCAAACTAAACTTCTACCATTTGTTTTACCAGTTTAGCACCAGCAAACTTTTGCTTTGATCACCAGTAAATCTGTTCTGTCCGTGTTTTATCAATGAGAAAGTGTGTATAAATTTAAGCTAATAGCTGAGTGTTTTGCTGACGACGGTCCGTAGTGGTGAAGAGAGAGCTGAGCCAAAAGGCGGAGCTCTCCATTTACCAGTCGATCTTTGTTCCTGCCCTCACCGACGGTCAGGAGCTTTCACCCTGTTATATCTCTGTCTCCCCTCTTTCTTTAGCCAGCTGTCCATCAGCTGAAGGCTCCTCCCATACATGTCTGGTCCTACTCGAGGTTTCTTCCTGTTGAGTTTTCCTTACCACTGTTGCTTATTGAGGGTCACACTCTGGATTTCTGTAGAGTGCCTTCAGACAACTATAATTGTATCAGCCAATACATGGATAGATACTAATTCATTTGAATTCTTATTTGATCTCTGGGTTGTCCTTCTACAACCTGACCACCTCTTCTGACCTACTGGCCTGTCTCCTGGTACCCCCCTTAATGCTTTCAACACTGGATGGAAACAATAATCCTTCCTGGACAGGGTTAGGGTTCGGGCTCCAGTAAGATGCTAAAACAACAAAGAATAAGCTAGAAAGGAGAGGCCAGGTGTCTTCATTTGCACAACAGCAGGTGGAAACAGCAATTATTGCTACCTGACTGGAGCGAGAAAAAGCTACTGAAAACAACCTGTGAAATACCGAGCCAGTGTTTGCAGGCGTAACAACCACTGCTGCTAAAGACACTTGTTGTTTTTACATTGTCACTCTTCAAAAAACTGGGACAATTAACACTGCAAAGAGGTGACGAAGCCAGTGAAGAGACCCAGTAGGTAGAAGTCGAGGATTGGAGTTTATTTTCGAACACAACCGGGAACACGTGCGCGTGTGCTCATGCCTATAAATGACACTTTGACTTGCAGGCAATAGTGGAGCGCGGGGAGTATCGTTTAGCATCCTTCGGATGCAGATGTCTGATGGGACATTTACTAGCTTGAGGTCAAAATGAGGCACTTTGTCTCAGTGGATTCAGCACTGGTTCCTGCTTTAGGCTGAAACTAAACATTTAACCGTTTGGCTGTCAGTAGCGGGTAACTGACGGGTAACTGACTCCTGCTTTGAAGCTAAAGCATTCATGATCTGCTGCAGAGTTTCAGTGGGAAATCCTGTTCAAACGATCACTTTCGATGGTAGAACCCCTTGGTGTTCTCTGTCTAATCAATAAACCTCCACCTTTGGGAACTATAACATGTTCATTTTGTCTCACATGGAACTGACGCTAAAGCCTTTAATCTATTACTTTATTCCTTCGGTGAAAGGCACTTTTCCTTTGTGTGCATGCAGAGAAACTTTTACGAGGCTTCTCGGTTGGACTTCCTGTGTTTAATGGAGGAATAATTGTCTTCATCAAGCTGCACACCAGAGTCAAACTTCCCAAAAACAGCAGTCATAACCGTCCATATTTTTCTGATTAAGCCTGACTGTGCACACAGCAGCAATCTTTTCACCAAATCTGCTCAAGGTTAACGCTTTAATGTCATCAATAAAATAAATCACTGGAGTACTAAGGACAAAAGATAAGAAAAGAGGTTAGATAAGGATAGAAGAGAGGTTTAAAGTATTATAGCAAAGGGAAATGCTTTTGATCTGTCAAAAACTGTGACCATGAAAATAAGTTTCTCTTTATGCTCTCGTCTCATTTAGTTGTAACTTGGTCGTGAGGCTTCTCTCAGATGTAAACACTGAACCAGACAAAATACACATTTCAATAATCTATTGTTGCTAGGATGCTGAATTTGGCCATTTTACCCCACAAGTTGCAACTGCATATATTCAGTCCATTCAGACTTGTGATTTAAGTTCACACACACACACACACACATATTATTAAAGAGCCTCATGGGTTTTCCCATCATGTAGAAATCCATAACAGTACATCTGTTGGGTCCGGTAAATATTCCCATGTTTCCTGCAGCTTCACTGTGTGTGATGACATCTGGTCTCCTTGAGTTGTTCAAGAAAACTTGTTTCTGTCAGACAATCTGGAAAATGTGTCATTGTAAATATGTTTAAACTAATAATTGTCTTCAGATTAGCTGTTAGCTTTGGCTCACATTTTATTTATTAGCCTTTGTTTCATATAATGTCTCTCAGTAATCTCCTCCCTGGGCTGCCACCTTATCGTGGTGGAGGGGTTTGCGTGTCCCAATGATCCCAGGAGCTCCGTTGTCTGGGGCTATATGCCCCTGGTAGGGCCACCCATGGCAAACAGGTCCTAGGTGAGGGATCAGACGACGCGTAGCCCAGACCCCCTGATGATGAATAACAACATTGGTACCAAGTTTCCCTTGCCCGGATGCGGGTCACCGGGGCCCCCTCCTGGAGCCAGGCCTGGGGGTGGGGCACGTTGGCGAGCGCCTGGTGGCTGGACCTCTGCCCATGGAGTCCGGCCGGGCGCAGCCCGAAGAGGCAACATGGGGCCCCCTTCCCGTGGGCTCACCACCTGCAGGAGGGGCCAAGGGGGTCGGGTGCATTGTGTTTTGGGTAGCAGCCGGAGGCAGGGACCTTGGCGGTCTGATCCCCGGCTGCATAAACTGGCTCTAGGGACATGGAATGTCACCTCTCTGGTGGGAAAGGAGCCTGAGTTGGTGCGCGAGGTTGAGAAGTTCCGACTAGACATAGTCGGCCTCACCTCGACGCACGGCAAGGGCTCTGGAACCAGTCTTCTTGAGAGGGGTTGGACTCTCTACCACTCTGGAGTTGCCGATGGCGAGAGGCGACGAGCAGGGGTGGCAATTCTGGTTGCTCCCCAGCTCAGTGCCTGTGTATTGGAGTTTACCCCGGTGGATGAGAGGGTAGCCTCCCTTCGCCTTCGGGTGGGGGGATGGATCCTGACTGTTGTTTGTGCCTATGGTCCAAACAGCAGTTCAGCGTATCCACCCTTTTTGGAGTCCTTAGAGGGAGTGCTGGAGAGTGCCCCTTCTGGGGGCTCCCTCGTCCTCCTGGGTGACTTCAATGCTCACGTTGGCAATGACAGTGTGACCTGGAGAGGTGTGATTGGGAAGAACGGCCCCCCTGATCTGAACCCGAGTGGTGTTTTGTTATTGGACTTCTGTGCTCGTCTCAGATTGTCCATAACGAACACCTTGTTCAGACATAAAGGCGTCCACATGTGCACTTGGCACCAGGACGCCTTAGGCCGCAGATCGATGATCGACTTTGTGGTTGTGTCATCGGATTTGCGGCCGCATGTTCTGGACACTCGGGTGAAGAGGGGGGCGGAGCTGTCAACTGATCACCATCTGGTGGTGAGTTGGCCCCGATGGTGGGGAAGGATGCCGGACAGACCTGGCAGGCCCAAACGTGTTGTGAGGGTCTGCTGGGAACGCCTGGCAGAGTCCCCTGTCAGAAGGAGCTTCAACTCACGCCTCCGGGAGAGCTTTGACCATGTCCCGGGGGAGGCGGGGGACATTGAGTCCGAGTGGACCGTGTTCCGTGCCTCCATTGTTGAGGCCCCCTGGACGCCTCCCTGGTGAGGTGTTCAGGGCATGTCCCTCCAGTAGGAGACCCCCGGGGAGACCCAGGACACGTTGGAGAGACTATGTCTCTCGACTGGCCTGGGAACGCCTGGGGATCCCTCCGGATGAGCTGGAGGAGGTAGCTGGGGAGAGGGAAGTCTGGGCTTCTCTCCTTAGGCTGCTGCCCCCGCGACCCGACCCCGGATAAGCGGTAGAGAATGGATGGATGGATGGATGGATGGTCTCTCAGTAATGTTTCTAAAGTGAAAAGACACTGTTTAAATGTGAGAGTTAAAGGACAGAGCTTGGCCAATAGATACTCCAAGATTCCTCACAGAGAGACTAGCCGCTAAGGAGAGACTAGCCGCTAAAGAGAGACTAGCTGCTAAAGAGAAACCTGTTAAGGCAGAAGCCACAGAAGTCCAAACAACTAGCGTCTCTCAAGAAGAACGAGCACAGGAGCCATATCCAATTACCATTCAGAGTTTAAGCAACAAGCTGCTGCTCCTGATGAGCTGACGAGCAGCAGGTGAGAAGCTCCGGAGGAGGGGTTGGAGAAATCTGCCTCCCATATATTCGTGCATACATATGAGTTACTCCTCATCATCGTTAGGGAATCACAGAAATGTGAACAATGTGCACACAACCTTTAACAAGTTATTTAATCAAATGACATGTTTTTTCTCTCGATAGATGGGTTGGGACAGAGGGTTAGGGTTGGGACTGAGGGTAGGGGTTAGGACAGAGGGTAGGGGCACTTCTGCTGTGGAAGACCTTCTGGAGCTCGGATGTTTCCCTTGATGCTCCAGGAAGTGAGCTGCCAGGACACTAACAGGGGGGGGGGGGGGGGGGGGGGGGGGGGGGGGGGGTGCTCAGGATTACCCTCATAACACCTTCACATATGTAAACTTGCAAGAGTTTTATAAGGGACGTATACAGTTGTGCACTATATGAAGTGAACGTCCCAGTGCTCAACAGTCAGGGGGAAGCTGAGGTCAACGTTGAACTTTCATTTGCAGAGAAGAATTTATGGAATTGATAAATACAGGGCATTGGAGAAATAAAAGCAAAAACTTTGGCTGCCCTTTAAATACAAACCCTTAAACTTAACAGACAGAAAACCAACCATCATGATCCCAGTAGACGTGCAGGCCCTGAACATGGTCCTGGGCCTCTGTCACATCAAGAGGCAGCACAGATATATAGCAGCCACAGAAATAGGCCTGTTTCTGGGCAGACCATGTCGGGAGGCCCCTGACCTCTACTGAGCTCCGCTTCCTGTGTTTCTCTGCAGAGAGAAACCCAAAGCTGACAACCTTCACTGACATATTTTAAGCATTCTCATCATCATCTCTCGTTTCCTAGTCATGATCCTTGTCTTCACATTCTGATTTAGATCAGTGTTATTTCAACAGACATCAATAGTCCAGAATGTCCTTCACCTCCAGAAACATGTGCAGTCCTGCTCCCAGGACCCCTGCACTGTCTATGGTTTCGGCTCTGGGAGGTCGAGTTTTTTCTTTGGGATTCTGTAATGAATATCCTGTCTTTAAGAATGGAGAACTACTACACACACATGCACCAATAAATCATAGTATAGCTAGAAGGGAACCCATAGCAGTGGAGTCAGAGCACAACCCCCTGGAAAGAAACCCCTTTCCTAAAGAACACCATCGCATGTGTGAAAGGTTCCAGGTGCAGGTTGGCCTCTGGACCTGTTCGGGGTTTACTTTACATCTGCAGTGCTGACTTAGTGCAGGGTTAGCTGCAGTGGCCTCTGGGGACCGTGGGCTTGTCTGGGACCCCTGATGGGCTGGAAGCTGCTGGGTCAGGAGAGATGGACCGAGGGGTGAAGGGTCAGGCAGGTGTTTAAAGGGATCAGAGAGGATGAAATGATTATGTTTTATTCACCTTGTAGATGCACACATGACCCATCAAGGATGGCTATAAAATATGAATAGTGATGTCATCCCTATGTACCACAACTGACTTGAGCTCTTTCCAAGGGATGTGTACAGAGCAAAGCAGTACATTTAGAACATAAAATGTTTGAATATTGCTCTCAAATAAAGGCTTTTCATGCACTTAAGTAAAGCAATGTAATATAAATGTTCTGGAAAGGTCAGCTTTCATCACGCTTTCCTTCTGTCTGTGACACTACTACTACGAGCAGTTGTTGTCCCACTCTCCGGTCCAAATGGAGACACTTTGAGGTCCGGTCAGAACGACAGTCTCAATAACTGATGTGACACCGAGCGCCTCATCTACAAAAACATCTGGATAAAGCACTTGAAAGCAAAGCTGATCGACGAACCTTCCGGAATCGTCTGTCAAAACCCTGGGACTTTTCAGATCTGGAGCCGATAGGCGAGCATTTGTGTGTTTTGTTTGCGTTTTCCTGTCTTTCTGCCTCTATTGGTGGATTCCTTCATGGACCTTTTGCTGGTGACATCACGCCTGTTTGCATTGGACGGTCCTCAAGAGCCGCTGCCTCCAGTCCACCAGCGTCTGAGCGTTAATCTGCTCAGTGCTGAACGTGGTTCTATCGTGTCTTCTGGTGAACTGGACCTTCCAGTAACTTTCTCCGTGTTCTCACATCCCCTCGAGGTCTCCACGCGCCCCTCATTGGGAGGAACGATGTGCACCTCACCCCCCTCATCTTGTCTCCAGGCGGTGCACGCTGATCTGCCTCGTTTAACCACCGTCAGCTGTCCATTGTCTGCTTGGGGGTCCAGTCTGAAGCGTGTGTAATATTCTGATCAGATCATTTTGGACCTGGCCGACGATGCCGCTGTTCGGCAGGGTGCCCTTATGGGCAGCTCGACAAGCTTCTGTCTGACGGATGGAGCTCCCTCCAGAGTCCAGAGTCTGGTGTTGGGAGTCTCCTTGGACAGGAGCATCCAGCCCCCTCCCAGCACAGTCTCCCGCCGCTTCAGCGTCCTCCAGAGCGTCCGCTCCTTTGCACTCAGCACCTCCTTTTTCCGGCGCTCCACGTGAGCCACGCGTCCCATTTCCTGAGCTGCCACGGCCTGCTCTCATGCTGAGGTGGAGAACTCCACTCGCTCTACCACACCCTTCCTCCACACCCACCGGATTTGTTTTACCATCTTCACCTGTTGCTCACTTTCAGCCTGTTGCTATTGCTTCATGCCCGACTCTCCAGCGTTATCTGCATTCGGATTTTCTGGTTTGACCCTGACTGCCTTGGACATTCCTTCTTCACCTCCACCCTGGTAAACCCGACAACCTTTTGTCCCCAACTAAGAGTTTTGCCTATGTGGTTATTTGGACCTACATCCTCCTGTGGCTGTGTGGCGTCATCTGCCTTCCACGGAGTTCCGTGATTACTTTAGTTCTGTTGTCCACAAGTTATCAATAAAGCTCCTTTTAACTGTCTGGAACTGCTTGTTGCAATGCTCCTTGGTTTTTGATCTTCAGCCATTAAATCAACCTACTGACTGGGCTGAGATTGCATGTATTGTCATTTCTGATCAGGGAGGGCTGTGCCACTGCTATAATTGAGAATCAGCCACTGGTTTCTGTGCATTTTGACCCTTTTAAGGATGAGCTTAGAAGTATGCTTTATCACCTGCTCCAGGGTGGAGAGGCGGCAGCGAAGCTCCTCTCCTTAATGCAGGGGGGTGCATTGGTTGCAGATTATTCCATCCAGTTCCACAAGCTGCCCACGCAGTGGTTGGAACGACGCCGCACTCGGGAAGTCTGCTGTAAGGGGCTGAGGGAGGAGCTGAAGGACGAATTAGCGGCTCGAGATGATACCGCATTTCTCTCACAACGTGCCTTCTCCAGCAGTCTCAAGTTGTCCCACAGTTAGTCCACTTGAACCTTTAATCGTTGCACCGATGCCGACCCCATGTCTGTCAGCTGCAGTAGAGGAGCCCATGCAGCTTGGCCGGGCCCTGAGAGACAGAGGAGGTTGTCTGAGAGGCTCCGCTTGGATTGTGGGCAACCAAGCCATGTCATTGCTGGGTGCATGTTCCAGCCAAAAGACTAAGCTAGCAGCATATGCAGGAGTGCTGGCGAGCAGAGCCGCTTCCTGTTCTATGTCCTCTCACCTCACATTCCCTGGTCCACTCCTCTGGCTTCACGACTTCATCTCTCTTGTTCTTAATTGACTCTGGTGCTGAGGACAGTTTCATCAACGTGGACATGGCCATTGAGGACCTATCCAAGCCAAAGTTCATCCTGGGTTTATATACTAAGGTCCTGGCTAAGGTAACCCACCGTACAGCACCCCTGACCCTCATCACCTCACGTAATCAACGGGAGGACTATGCAATTTTTTCAGTCAACTTCCTCCCTGGGAGTCCTGGGCGCCCCATGGCTAGCCCGCCACAACCCCCACTTTGATTGGTTGGCCGGGAGGCTCAGTAGCTGGAGTGTTACCTGTCATTCAAACTCAGCTCTCTCCTCCGCTTCGAGCAGCTCAGAGCCATTACCTGAGGTCCCAGATCTCTCCACAGTACCTGTCAAATACCATGGCCATGACGAGGTGTTCAGCAGGCAGCGCGCGGTTTCTCTACCCCCTCGTCGACCCTACAACTGCGGCACTGAACAACTTCCCGGGGCTCCCATCACAAATACTGCTACTGCTACTACCACCACCTTGTGGTTCCTTCCTGCTCCATGAGGAGGTTCTCTCTGCTGCTTCCCCTAACCTTTGCACAGCCTTCTTTCTTTCACTTCCTGTCAAACCCCAAGACCTCACCTGCCAGCCTGTACCTGGACAGGCAGGTGCTCCGATTTATGTTATGTTATTTATTTCAGCTTTATTTTAACAGATATGATAAATTTAGAATAGCACTTTATTAACAGCTCTTCCCCCCGGAAGAGCTGATGGAAGTGGCCGGGGAGAGGGCTGTCTGGGCATCCCTCCTGAAGCTGCTGCCCCCGCGACCCAGATCCGGATAAGCGGGAGAAAACGAACCTTTATTAACAGTGGGGATCTGGCAAGAGGCCCAAACAGGACGCAACCATAGATCCAAAGAGGAAGAGACAAGAGTTAGAAGAAACAGATAAATTAGCCGGGACTGTTGGGGTTTCTGTGTGAACATGTGGAGTGATGGAAGAGCTGAACATTTTAGAGTGTTGAAGGGTGTTTCAATCACTTGCTGCAGAAGAAGTAAAAGAATTTTGGCCAAAGAAATTGCGGGCCGTTAGGCAGAGTAAGGAAGCAACCCGGCATCAAGAAAAATGGTTTAACAGGTTGAATAGGTATTGGGATTTTTCCCCTAGTAGACCCTTATCTATAAGGGATGACAGGGGTCGCTGTAGGTGTCCAGATCTGATGCAGCCTGACTGATGTGAAACTTGGATAGAGTCCAAGCCACCTTCTGTAGTCCTTGTTGGTCTTTCTCTGAGGCGTCATCGCTAATTCAGAAATCCCAGTCCACCACGTGTCCTTTAGATCCCATCCCAACACACCTGTTGAAGGATGTTCTACCATTGATAGGCAGTTCTATCCTGGACCAGATCAATAGTTCTTTAGTGTCAGGTTATGTACCCCGGTCCTACAAGGTGGCAGTGATTAAGCCGTTGCTTAAAAAAAAAACCATCACTGGATCCTGATGTCTTAGCAAATTACAGGCCGATATCCAACCTTCCTTTTATCTCTAAAGTTCTAGAGAAGGTGGTGGTGACTCAGTTACTGGAGCACCTGCAGAGAAACAGCCTGTTTGAGATGTTTCAGTCAGGCTTTAGAGCTCACCACAGCACAGAAACAGCACTTCTTAAAGTCACTAATGATCTTCTCATAGCTTCCGATCATGGACTGGTCTCTATGCTGGTTCTGCTGGACCTCAGTGCTGCTTTTGATCCAGTTGATCACAGCATCCTGTTACAGAGACTGGAACATGTGATTGGGATTAAAGGGACAGCACTAGACTGGTTTAGATCATACTTATCTGATAGATACCAGTTTGCTCATGTCCATGGTGTTCCCTCCTCATACAGTAGGGTTAGCCATGGAGTTCCTCAAGGTTCTGTACTCGGACCAATCCTCTTCACCTTGTACATGCTTCCCTTAGGGAACATTATTCGGCAGCATGGGATAAATGTTCATTGTTATGCTGATGATGCTCAGCTTTATTTATCCATGAAACCCGAGGAGACAGAGAAGTTAGTGAAGCTTCAGACCTGTCTTAAAGACATAAAGTCCTGGATGTCTTCAAATTTCCTCCTCCTTAACCCAGGAAAAACTGAGGTCATGGTGTTTGGTCCTGAACCTCTCAGGGATAGATTAGATCACATGATCACCCTAGATGGTATCTCATTAACATCTAGTCTCTCTGTGAGGAATCTAGGAGTAACTTTTGATCAAAATCTCTCCTTCAACTCACACATTAAATTAGGGTTAGTGCCTAGTGCCTCTAGTGCCTTTTTTCCACCTGAGGAACATCTCAAAAGATCAGGAAGCTACTGACCCACCATGATGCTGAAAAGTTAGTCCAGCATTTGTTCCTTCCAGGCTGGACTATTGTAATTCTTTATTATCAGGGTGTCCAAACAACTCTTTAAGAAGCCTCCAGCTGATCCAAAATGCTGCAGCCAGAGTTCTGACAGGTATTGACTACAGAGGTCACATGACTCCTGTAATGGCGTCGCTTCATTGGCTGCCCATTAAATTTAGAATAATTTTTAAAACCCTTCTTTTGACCTACAAGGTCCTCAGAGGCCTAGCTCCATCCTACCTGGAGGAGCTAGTGACACCTTACCAGCCCAATAGACCGCTCCGCTCTCAGAATGCTGGTCTACTTGTGGTTCCCAGAGTTTCTAGGGGTAGAATGGGGGGCCGAGCATTTAGCTACCAGGCCCCCCTGCTATGGAACCAGCTCCCTGTCCAGGCCCCCCTGCTATGGAACCAGCTCCCTGTCCAGGATGGGAGGCTGACTCCATCGCTACTTTTAAGATCAGACTTAAAACCTTCCTCTTTGAAAAAGCTTATTGTTACTAATTCTGCAGTTCCAGTTACTATCATAGACAGACAAATTATCATACTTAGGGGGTCGTCTAATCGTTAGGTCACATCTTAGCTATGCTGCTAGAGGCCGAGGCTGCCGGGGTCCAGAAACATGATCACCTGACAGGCCTCTGTCACCCCATGGGGTCCTCCTCTCCTCTCCTCTCCTCTCCTCTCTCTCTCTACCCACCCCCCCATCAGCAGGAGGGTCCCCCTACATGAGCCTGGTCCTGCTCAAGGTTTCTTCCTGTTAAAGGGGAGTTTTTCCTTGCCACTGTTGCTTGTCTGGGGTTAGTCCCTGGGATTCTGGAAAGCGCCTTGAAACAATTTTGATTGTAAAAGACGCTATATAAATAAAGATTGATTTGATTTGACAGCGGTCTAGGAAGCAGACCATGCAGGTATAGCCATGTCTTTACCTTTCCTGGAAGTCCAGATTTCTCAGTGTTCTTCACCCATCTTGCTTGTTTCTCAGTAATGTGGATGTTGTTTGTCCTTCAGTGCCTCATCATGCCAGACATATGATGGCATTGTCCTTGATACATGGTACGGCCCCACCTTAGAGAGCAGATTGTTGTGGTGTTGTCTATCCTATAATGTTGATCCTTGATTTTCTTGGCTTGAAAATCATCCTAGCCCAGGTTGTCATCTTGTCAAGGCTGTTAGAACCCATCTAGCCTGTGTGAGGTATGTTTTGACCATAAGAATCCATGAAGCATCATGTCGCCGGTTGTCAAGCACAGGAGCCCATCATTGGACCTCTGGTTTCCAATGATGGGGCTAATGAACATGATAAACAACTTGATATTCCATGCTTTGGCACCTCTTCCTTTTATGGGGTGCTGCTACAGTGTGATGTTGTTAGGAATCTACCTTTTTTGTGTGTGTTTACTTTGCTCCTTCCTTCAGACCTTCCTTGTTTTTTTGACTCCCTCTTCTGATCACTACACACCTTGTTTCATCACTCCACCTGGTCCACATCAATATATTTGCCCAGCTGTTGTAAATTATGGTATATCAAGTATTAGGCTCTTAAAGGACTTCCTGTGTCTTTTCCGCATTATTTGGGAATTTTTTGGATTCGTTTTTTGTACTGCTGTCTCATCTTACTTGACTCTCAGTCAATTCTCAGTCCTCCAGGACTGCAGGGAGCTCGGAGTCAGCGTCTGGGTTAGCGTTAGGGATTCCAGGTGCACCGGTGAGTCCTCAACCAGAAGCAGTCCCCCTGGACTGCACAGAACTCAGGAGACAGGTTCTGCACCACACAAGTCCAGCAAACAGCATGAAGACCTCGAATGTAGGGAAGACGGACCAAGCAAAGCCACACCAACAAAGCCGCAACACTCCCACCACCAATCCACAAAGCTCACACAACACTCTGGCCCTGGTGGGCAGGCGCTCCCTCCCTAAGTAGGCGACCAGATGTTAATTGCCCACAGGTGCGCCTGCCTGCAGCACCAGCTGCCACCAATCGAGCTCCTCCACGCCCCCTGGAGGAAAAAACCAGACACAACCCCAACAACACCGTCTCCCCTGTTCTGTCCATTCCAATCAGTTGTTTGTGCCGTATAACATTAACTCTTATCCCTGACCTGCCTCCAGATCACTGATATAAGTTTCTATTCCTGCTAATTCATTTAGAGTTCCGATTTCCCTCTTCAAGCAGCTTCTGAATCAAGCTGAACAAGGCTCTTGACACCTTGTGTTTAAACTCCCACGTTGCTTAAATGAGGCAGCTCCAACTTCCAATAGTGAAGAAGGGAAATGTTCTTAAGTCCGATTCCACAGACTAGAACTGTAGTGTACAGTTGGAGTCATGATGACCGCTCTGGTTTCAACATACTGAACCAACATACTTTTGCTTCTCAAAACAACAACACCCCCTCGTCTGGTTTGTCAGACACCCATGAACCTCCCAGCGGGGGCTGCATATCTGGTGGGCAGTATGGAGATGTTTTACCCTAAAATATAGCATTTTAATGCATTATACAAAATAAATGCAAACACTTTAGCTATTGTGTGTTTTTGCCAGTAAAACTCGTCTTATAAATATGTTGTGAAATATTAGCGTGCTCTACCTTTAACTGTTACTTGTGTTGACCGTTTGTTATTATTGTACCCTTCATAGGGTTAGGGGTTAGCGTTAGGGTTAGCGTTAGGGGTTAGCGTTAGGGGTTAGGCTTAGGGGTTAGCGTTAGGGTTAGGGGTTAAGGGTTAGGGGTTAGCGTTAGGGGTTAGGGGTTAGCGTTAGGGTGAGAGTTAGGGTTAGGGGTTAGCGTTAGGGGTTAGGGTTAGGCTTAGGGGTTAGCGTTAGGGTGAGAGTTAGGGTTAGGGGTTAGCGTTAGGGGTTAGCGTTAGGGTGAGAGTTAGGGTTAGGGGTTAGGGTTAGGGGTTAGCGTTAGGGTGAGAGTTAGGGTTAGGGGTTAGCGTTAGGGTTAGGGTTAGTGTCTCACTGTTGACGATCAGAGTTTTCAACTTACTTTCTTCTTGACCTGTTCAGATAGTGAGCTCACAGCTGCATCATCACAACCACCCCAGAGAAACTTCTCAGCATCTGGTCCTTATCTGTCCAGTTTACTTTTAGACCTTGAGTTGAATCCTGGAGCTTGTTAATGTCTGTCGTGTTGGCCTGGGGTGACCCTGACACCATGAAATCCAGAATCAAAGCAGACAAATCTCAGATTAAAAAGAAACAGCAACTTTTTCTGTATGTGCATCATATAGGACACAGGACACAGAAGGACACAGTGTCTCACTTACTATAAACTTCCTGTCCTGGAAAACTTTACTGCTTTTTTAAAGAAAGACTGGAAATCTTAAATTAAGATTTGTGTGTGTGTGTGTGTGTGTGTGTGTGTGTGTGTGTGTGTGTGTGTGTGTGTGTGTGTGACAAAAATCTTTCTTACATAAAAGGAAAAAGGGTCCAGAGAAGTGAAGAACTCTCTCAGGGAAGGTTGTGATACTGGCCTGGGAGCTGCAGCCGCTTTGCTACACACATTAGAATTGATTGTTTGACTGAATCTGTGATTCAACTACCAGAATTCTCCTAACCTGGATGACTGAGAACCTGCACAGACAATTGATTGGTTGCTTAATTAGGGGCACTCTTTGTCATGGCTGTATTTTATTTTGGTGTTTTATTGTGTATTTCCTGTTTTATTGTGGAAGTTCTGTTTCCTGGCTGTGAGTCCTTCCTTTTACCTAAAAAGTTCATCATTTTCTCCTGTGTCCTCTTCCCTTCCCGTGACTTTTTAAGGCTCGTCCAGCTTCCCTTTGGTCCCAGATTGTTTTTGTGAGTCTTTCTAACCCTAACCCTGACCCTCTAACCCCTAACCCTGACCCTAACCCTAACCATCCATCCATCCATCCATTCTCTACCGCTTATCCGGGGTCGGGTCGCGGGGGTAGCAGCCTAAGGAGAGAAGCCCAGACTTCCCTCTCCCCAGCTACCTCCTCCAGCTCATCCGGAGGGATCCCCAGGCGTTCCCAGGACACGTTGGAGAGACATAGTCTCTCCAACGTGTCCTGGGTCTCCCCGGGGGCCTCCTACCGGAGGGACATGCCCTGAACACCTCACCAGGGAGGCGTCCAGGGGGCATCCTGACTAGATGCCCAAGCCACCCCATCTGGCTCCTCTCAACGCGGAGGAGCAGCGACTCTACTCCGAGCTCCTCCCGGATGGCAGAGCTTCTCACCCTATCTCTAAGGGAGAGCCCAGCCACCCTACGGAGGAAGCTCATTTCAGCCGCTTGTACCCGTGATCTTGTTCTTTCGGTCATTACCCAAAGCTCATGACCATAGGTGAGGGTAGGAACGAAGATCGACTGGTAAATCGAGAGCTTCGCTTTTCGGCTCAGCTCTCTCTTCACCACTACGGACCGGTGCAGAGTCCGCATTACTGTGGACGCCACACCGATCCATCTGTCGATCTCCCGCTCCATTCTTCCCTCACTCGTGAACAAGACCCCGAGGTACTTAAACTCCTCCACTTGGGGCAGGATCTCCTCCTTTACCCGGAGAAGGCACTCCACCTTTTTCCGGTCGAGAACCATGGCCTCGGATTTGGAGGTGCTGATTCTCATCCCAGCCGCTTCACATGCGGCGGCGAACCGATCCAGTGATAGTTGGAGGTCACGGGCCGATGAAGCCAACAGGACCACATCATCCGCAAAAAGCAGAGACGCGATCCTGAGGTCACCAAACCGGATCCCCTCAACACCATGACTGCACCTAGAAATTCTGTCCATAAAAATTATGAACAGAATCGGTGACAAAGGGCAGGGTTAGGGTTAGGGTTAGGGTTAACCCTAACCCTAACCCTAACCCTTTATGTCTGAACAAGGTGTTCGTTATGGACAATCTGAGACGAGCACAGAAGTCCAATAACAAAACACCACTCGGGTTCAGATCAGGGGGGCCGTTCTTCCCAATCACCCCTCTCCAGGTCACACTGTCATTGCCAACGTGAGCATTGAAGTCACCCAGGAGGACGAGGGAGCGTTAGGGGTGGCCGGACCTCTGCCCATGGAGTCCGGCCGGGCGCAGCCCGAAGAGGCAACATGGGGACCCCTTCCCGTGGGCTCACCACCTGCAGGAGGGGCCAAGGGGGTCGGGTGCATTGTGTTTTGGGTAGCAGCCAGAGGCAGGGACCTTGGCGGTCTGATTCCCGGCTGCACAAACTGGCTCTAGGGACATGGAATGTCACCTCTCTGGTGGGAAAGGAGCCTGAGTTGGTGCGCGAGGTTGAGAAGTTCCGACTAGATATAGTTGGCCTCACCTCGACGCACGGCAAGGGCTCTGGAACCAGTCTTCTTGAGAGGGGTTGGACTCTCTACCACTCTGGAGTTGCCGATGGTGAGAGGCGACGAGCAGGGGTGGCAATTCTGGTTGCTCCCCAGCTCAGTGCCTGTGTATTGGAGTTTACCCCGGTGGATGAGAGGGTAGCCTCCCTTCGCCTTCGGGTGGGGGGACGGATCCTGACTGTTGTTTGTGCCTATGGTCCAAACAGCAGTTCAGCGTATCCACCCTTCTTGGAGTCCTTAGAGGGAGTGCTGGAGAGTGCCCCCTAACCCCTAACCCTAACCCTAACCCTTTGGTCCCAGATTGTCTTTGTGAGTCTTTCTAACCTTAACCCTAACCTAACCCTAACCCGAACCCTGACCCTTTAACCCCTAACCCTAACCCGTAACCCGTAACCCTAACCCTTTGGTCCCAGACTGTCTTTGTGAGTCTTTCTAACCCTAACCCTAACCTAACCCTAACCCTTTGTGAGTCTTTCGAACCCTAACCCTTTGTGAGTCTTTCTAACCCTAACCCCTAACCCTAACCCTTTGGTCCCAGATTGTCTTTGTGAGTCTTTCTAACCCTAACCTAACCCTAACCCTTTGTGAGTCTTTCTAACCCTAACCCTAACCCTTTCTAACCCTAACCTAACCCTAACCCTTTGTGAGTCTTTCTAACCCTAACCCTAACCCTTTGTGAGTCTTTCTAACCCTAACCCTAACCCGTAACCCTAACCCTTTGGTCCCAGACTGTCTTTGTGAGTCTTTCTAACCCTAACCTAACCCTAACCCTTTGTGAGTCTTTCTAACCCTAACCCTAACCCTTTCTAACCCTAACCTAACCCTAACCCTTTGTGAGTCTTTCTAACCCTAACCCTAACCCTAACCTAACCCTAACCCTTTGTGAGTCTTTCTAACCCTAACCCTAACCCTTTGTGAGTCTTTCTAACCCTAACCCTAACCCTTTGTGAGTCTTTCTAACCCTAACCCTAACCCTTTGTGAGTCTTTCTAACCCTAACCCTAACCTAACCCTAACCCTTTGTGAGTCTTTCTAACCCTAACCCTAACCTAACCCTAACCCTAACCCTAACCTAACCCTAACCCTTTCTAACCCTAACCTAACCCTAACCCTTGTCTTTGTGTTTCTTTTCTTGTTTGACTCCCAGCTTTGACTGTTGGTACCTGTGATTGCTCAGCTTTCTGCCTGCTCCCTGCCTGTTTGTGTCTGCCTGATTCAGCCTGCTGGTCTCTGTATGACATATTGCCTCCACGCAGGTTATAGAGTTTGTTTCCTGGATTTGAATATCTTGGTTCTTTCTTCCTTGGCACATTCATGCTCCTGTGCTCCTGAAAGTCTGCTAAACTATCTTCAGAAAGTGTTCTGGCACATGTAGCGTATGTGAGAGCTGCCTGGCTTTTGTTCCTTCAGACCTTTACAACTTGCTCACTCTGCTGAGCTAAGAGCCTCTTTCAACAGCTCTCCTTTGTTTTCCAGGAGGAAATGCTGTGATGGTTTCAGGTTTGTGATGGGCCAATGCATATCTGAAGGTAGGTAACGCATCCACGCTGTCAGAGAGCCCGGTAGATAAGAGATAGAGACACACCGTTGGATGGATGATGGATGGAGGGATGGATGGATGGATGGATGGATGGATGGATAGAAGATGGATGATGGATGGATGGATGATGGATGGATGGATAGAAGATGGGTGGATGATGGATGGATGATGGATGGATGGATAGAAGATGGGTGGATGATGGATGGATGGGTGGATGATGGATGGAGGGATGGATGATGGATGGATGGTGGATGATGGATGGATGGATAGAAGATGGATGGATGGGTGGATGATGGATGATGGATGGAGGGATGGATGGATAGAAGATGGATGATGGATGGAGGGATGGATGATGGATGGATGATGGATGGATGGATAGAAGATGGATGGATGGGTGGATGATGGATGGACGATAGATGGATGATGGATGGATGGATGGACGATAGATGGATGATGGATGGATAGATGGATGATGGATGGAGGGATGGATGGATGGATGGATGGATGGATGGATAGAAGATGGATGGATGGATGGATGGATGATGGATGGATGGGTGGATGATGGATGGATGATGGATGGATGGATAGATGGATGGATAGATGGATGGATGATGGATGGAGATACAGATATAGAGAGATGGGGAAGTACAGGTAGAGAGACAGAGAGAGAGAGAGAGAAATAAATAAATAAAGATACAGAGAGAGAGAGGGAGAGAGAGAGGCTAAATATTATCAGTATTGGCAGAACAGAGATCAATACCATAGTGTTGATGTGAAATATAGGATTAAAATCATCTCCAGTCTTAACACGTAACAGTATCTATGTTTTCGAACTGAGAGATATTTGTACTCCAGGAATGTTGAATGACAAGCATCGGAAACCCTAACCCTAACCCTAACCCCATAATTAGCCCAAAATCATTTCCAAGAATTATTTCAACCCCACAATGCAAAGCTTGAAATGTATCGATGTATTCTGTTTAGTGTGGCCTTCATCAAGCAAAGCCTCATTAAAATGTTAGTTGCTAGGGTTAGGGTTAGGGTCAGGGTTAGGGGTTAGGGTTAGAGGTTTAGGGTTAGAGGGCTAGGGTCAGGGTTAGGGTTAGGGTTAAGGTTAGAGGGTTAGGGTTAGGGTTAGGGTTAGATAGAAAGGTTCCAGGGAAGCTGCTCGCCTCTTTTAACCTAACCCTCTTACCCTAACCCTCTAACCCTAACCCTCTAACCCTCACCCTCCAACCCTAACCCTCTAACCCTAACCCTCTAACCCTAACCCTCTAACCCTCTAACCCTCTAACCCTCTAACCCTAACCCTAACCCTCTAACCCTAACCCTAACCCTCTAACCCTAACCCTCTAACCCTAACCCTAACCCCCTAACCCCTAACCCTCTAACCCTAACCCTCTAACCCTAACCCTAACCCTAACCCTCTAACCCTCTAACCCTAACCCTCTAACCCTAACCCTCTAACCCTCTAACCCTCACCCTCTAACCCTAACCCTCTAACCCTAACCCTCTAACCCTAACCCTAACCCCCTAACCCTCTAACCCTCTAACCCTAACCCTCTAACCCTAACCCTCTAACCCCCTCTACCCTACCCTCTAACCTAACCCTCTAACCCTAACCCTCACCCTCTAACCCTAACCCTCTAACCCTAACCCTCTAACCCTCACCCTCTAACCCTAACCCTCTAACCCTCACCCTCTAACCCTAACCCTCTAACCCTAACCCTAACCCCCTAACCCTCTAACCCTAACCCTCTAACCCTAACCCTAACCCCCTAACCCTAACCCTAACCCTCTAACCCTAACCCTAACCCTCTAACCCTAACCCTCTAACCCTAACCCTAACCCTCTAACCCTAACCCTAACCCTAACCCCTAACCCTAACCCTAACCCTCTAACCCTAACCCTAACCCTCTAACCCTAACCCTCTAACCCTAACCCTACCCCCTAACCCTAACCCCCTAACCCTCTAACCCTAACCCCTAACCCCCCTAACCCTAACCCTAACCCTCTAACCTAACCCTCTAACCCTAACCCTCTAACCCTAACCCTAACCCTCTAACCCTCTAACCCTAACCCTCTAACCCTAACCCTCAACCCTAACCCTAACCCTCTAACCTAACCTCTAACCCTAACCCCCTAACCCTAACCCTCTAACCCTAACCCTCTAACCCTAACCCTCTAACCCTAACCCTCTAACCCTAACCCTAACCCTCTAACCCTAACCCTAACCCTCTAACCCTCTAACCCTAACCCTAACCCTCTAACCCTAACCCTAACCCTCTAACCCTAACCCTAACCCTAACCCTCTAACCCTAACCCTAACCCTCTAACCCTAACCCTCTTTTCCTGACAGTAGCACCAACATTCCTCTGCTTCTTCCTTGCAGCTGTAGATGTTTGTGCAGCTTCTCCCTGCGAGCAGCAGTGCACCGATAACTTTGGACAAGTTGTGTGCACGTGTTTCCTTGGCTATCGCTTCGACCAAGCGAGGCACCGCAGTCATAAATCTCCATACTGCCTGGGTCAGTGCACCTGTTGAGTCCCTGTGGCATCAAGGTTCCCTGTGATGAGAGGACACCTCACACTCTTCTCCTCTCACACCTGCAGACATCAACGAGTGTGAGCAACCAGGCACCAGCATGTGCCAGCACGAGTGTGTGAACACCGTGGGCAGCTTCCTGTGTCGCTGTGGCGGCGGCTACATTCTGGCGCCAGACAGGCGCTCTTGCATTCCCGTGCACAACTGTGAGATGCTGATGAGTTCTTTGGAGACGTTTATCTGAGAGCTCTTTGATGTCTGCATGCTGTCAGATGCTCTGAGAGGACAAGCTTGTCTAAAACTGTTCTGTTCCAGTGAGGTCCACGGGGACATCAGACACATTGATGAGCGCTGGTACCTGCTCTTTCACCTGTCAGGACTTTAGCAACATGAAAAGCAGCCTGTTGCAGCTGAAGCTAAAGCTGGGAAACATCCAGTCACCCAACCAAGTAGCACAACCCTAACCCTAAGCCTTCCTAGATACCCAACAGACCGCAGCCCTCAGCCTTGTTTGTAACCTGTGTCTTGGCTTTCAGATGCCTGGTTTGGCCACCAGCAGCAACAAACCATCAGTGGGCAGAGCAGGAAAGGATCCTCATCCAGCCGGTCTTCCAGGTGCTACTGGTCTTCCGGGAGCTCCTGGTGTCCCAGGTGATTTTGGAGCACACCAACGGTCCAGCACATTAGTATTGAGAGAGCTGGTTTGATTCCTTCTTCTGTCACTTTTTTGTGGTTGGGCTTTAGTTCCTCAGCAGTTCTTTTGTTCTGGTTTTTCTTGTGAACTGCGTTTTATCACTTATGTGATTATCTTTCTTCATGTTTTCATTCAGCTTCTTCAGTGTCTTCCTCTCCTCCTTCTTGTGTTTCTGCCTCCTCTGGTCACAAAGCACAAGAACATGAATAGAAGTGCAATGACGAAGAAAGTGAAAGTGCCTTAAACACTGAGAAATGCATGAAAGCAAAAGGACACAAAATCTTCTTCATATGTATCCGTTTGTCTTCACAGGACATCCAGGAGAACCAGGAAAGAAAGGGGAACCTGGGGAGAAGGGTCATCCTGGTCTCCAAGGTCCTCGTGGAGACATGGGTCCCATAGGTCCAGAGCCAGACTTGAAGCACATCAAAAGAGGACGCAGGGGGCCAGTGGTGAGCAAAAAAGTCTGATTTTGGAGCCTAGATGGAACTTCATCAGACCTCAAGGTCACATCTCGCTCAGTGTGACTCAGCACTGAAATTGGCTGGAACACAGAGACGAGTTGTCCTATCGTTGGAGACGAGTTGTCCTGTCGTAGGAGACGAGTTGTCCTGTCGCAGGAGACGAGTTGTCCTGTCGCAGGAGACGAGTTGTCCTGTCGCAGGAGACGAGTTGTCCTGTCGTAAGAGACGAGTTGTCCTGTCGTAGGAGACGAGTTGTCCTGTCGTTGGAGACGAGTTGTCCTGTCGTAGGAGACGAGTTGTCCTGTCGCAGGAGACGAGTTGTCCTGTCGCAGGAGACGAGTTGTCCTGTCGTAAGAGACGAGTTGTCCTGTCGTAGGAGACGAGTTGTCCTGTCGCAGGAGAAACAGCCCGAGGGCTCATCATTAATATAGACGATTGGCTGATCATCTCTTTTCTGCAGGGACCCCCTGGAGCACCAGGACGAGATGGACTAAAGGTGTGTGTTGCAGATCCTTCATACAAACACTCTCTTCTCCATTAAGGTCTAGTCAAGAGTCCACAAGAATGTTGAAGTCCACTGGAAGAAGATTCTCCATCTTCTAACCCTAACCCTCTAACCCTCTAACCCTGACCCTCTAACCCTGACCCTCTAACCCTAACCCTCTAACCCTCTAACCCTAACCCTCTAACCCTAGCCCTCTAACCCTGACCCTCTAACCCTAACCCCCTAACCCTAACCCTCTAACCCTAGCCCTCAAACCTTAACCCTAACCCTCTAACCCTAACCCTCTAACCCTCTAACCCTAACCCTCTAACCCTAGCCCTCTAACCCTGACCCTCTAACCCTCTAACCCTCTAACCCTGACCCTCTAACCCTGACCCTCTAACCCTGACCCTCTAACCCTAACCCTCTAACCCTCTAACCCTAACCCTCTAACCCTAGCCCTCTAACCCTGACCCTCTAACCCTAACCCCCTAACCCTAACCCTCTAACCCTAACCCTCTAACCCTAACCCTCTAACCCTAACCCTCTAACCCCCTAACCCTAACCCTCTAACCCTAGCCCTCTAACCCTAACCCTCTAACCCTAACCCTCTAACCCTAACCCTCTAACCCTCTAACCCTAACCCTCTAACCCTGACCCTCTAACCCTAACCCCCTAACCCTAACCCTCTAACCCTAACCCTCTAACCCTAACCCTCTAACCCTAACCCTCTAACCCCTAACCCTAACCCTCTAACCCTAGCCCTCAAACCTTAACCCTGACCCTCTAACCCTAACCCTCTAACCCTCTAACCCTAACCCTCTAACCCTAACCCTCTAACCCTCTAACCCCAGCCTTCAACCTTAACCCTGACCTCTAACCCTAACCCTCTAACCCTAACCCTCTAACCCTAACCCTCTAACCCTAACCCTCTAACCCCTAACCCTCTAACCCTAACCCTCCTAACCCTACCTCTAACCCTAACCCTCTAACCCTAACCCTCTAACCCTTAACCCTAACCCTCTAACCCTAACCCTCTAACCCTAACCCTAACCCTAACCCTCTAACCCTAACCCTCTAACCCTAACCCTAACCCTCTAACCCTAACCCTCTAACCCTAACCCTCTAACCCTAACCCTCTAACCCTAACCCTCTAACCCTCTAACCCTAACCCTCTAACCCTCTAACCCTAACCCTCTAACCCTAACCCTCTAACCCTAACCCTAACCCTAACCCTCTAACCCTAACCCTCTAACCCTAACCCTCTAACCCTAACCCTAACCCTAACCCTCTAACCCTAACCCTCTAACCCTAACCCTAACCCTCTAACCCTAACCCTCTAACCCTAACCCTCTAACCCTAACCCTAACCCTAACCCTGTGCTAAATCTGAAAGGAACGTGGGACATGTTACCATGGATGTTTACATTTATAAATTTGCCTTTTTTTCCATCCACAGGGTGATCAAGGGGCTCCAGGTCCCAGAGGTCCACCTGTAAGTTGACTCTTAAACTGACTAGAGGTGGTCTTTTGGACCCAAGAGGAAATCCAGATACTCAGCGTTAGCCATTATGCATCCACAGTGGAATTAGTCATGTTTCATTAATGAGATTAATGCTTCAGTTAATTAAATCCGTTGTATGAAACTGTTTGAGTCTCTGAACATTCTTCTAAAGAGAGACTCCTCTTGCATCTGCAGGGACCACCCGGCTCTTTTGACTTTCTCCTGCTGATGATGGCTGACATCCGTAATGACATCATTGAACTCCAGCAGAAGGTGCTGGGGGGGCGACGAGGCATCTCCCTGGAGACCCATCCTCATTCCAGTGGTGAAATGGAATTTGGAGAGTGGGGCTCTGGACAAGGAGACATCGTGCTCAATACCTGAAAACAACTCAGATGACTTTCTTGTCTGATAAAGGATCGTCTTCAGATCAGTCTTTCTGTGGAAGTGGGCGATGTTTTAAGGACCAACAGGAGCAAGGGCGCGACCTTTACGTGCTGGAACAATGGATCTTCTCCAGCGTGTCTCCAGAAAAAAGCAACACGGTGGAAAGACTCGGGACCCACATTCAGACCTCTGCACCTGCCTGCAGAACCCAGCTCTTAAATCTGGGTTCTGTAGCTCAAAGTGAGCAGAACTTTGAGGAATCATCTCCTCCCTGCAGCTGCTGCTGCACCAACTCGCTGAGAGCTTTGCTGCTTCGCTGTGTTGCTCTAAATCTCTGTAATATGTAATGAATCCACAGACACATGCTTGTATTCCCAGAGAGGAACTTTGATCCGTTTAAATCCTGAGCCTGAGGAATGTAAACAAGCCTCTTTCACTCCCACTGAGGAAGCCCGGAACATCTGTCCAAATGTAGCCTTGATAAGAACCTGAAGAACGTTTAAAATGTGTTTTCAAGTCTGTTTGGAGCTGCATTCATTCATGACCCAACATCTGCCAGCAGAACAGAACACCTCCGTTATACAGCCCCGCCCCCTGAACCTGTTACCTGAGCCATAAACACCTCCGTTATACAGCCCCGCCCCCTCAACCTGTTACCTGAGCCATAAACACCTCCGTTATACAGCCCCGCCCCCTCAACCTGTTACCTGAGCCATAAACACCTCCGTTATACAGCCCCGCCCCCTCAACCTGTTACCTGAGCCATAAACACCTCCGTTATACAGCCCCGCCCCCTCAACCTGTTACCTGAGCCATAAACACCTCCGTTATACAGCCCCGCCCCCTGAACCTGTTACCTGAGCCATAAACACCTCCGTTATACAGCTGATGCTGATGTTGAGGCTGATGCTGATGTTGAGGCTGATGTTGAGGCTGATGTTGATGTTGAGGCTGATGCTGATGTTGAGGCTGATGTTGAGGCTGATGTTGATGTTGAGGCTGATGTTGAGGCTGATGTTGATGATGTTGATGCTGATGTTGAGGCTGATGCTGATGTTGAGGCTGATGTTGATGTTGAGGCTGATGTTGAGGCTGATGTTGATGTTGAGTCTGATGTTGAGGCTGATGTTGATGATGTTGATGCTGATGTTGAGGCTGATGCTGATGTTGAGGCTGATGTTGAGGCTGATGTTGAGGCTGATGCTGATGTTGAGGCTGATGCTGATGTTGAGGCTGATGCTGATGTTGAGGCTGATGTTGATGTTGAGGCTGATGTTGAGGCTGATGCTGATGTTGAGGCTGATGCTGATGTTGAGGCTGATGTTGAGGCTGATGCTGATGTTGAGGCTGATGTTGAGGCTGATGTTGAGGCTGATGCTGATGTTGAGGCTGATGCTGATGTTGAGGCTGATGCTGATGTTGAGGCTGATGTTGATGTTGAGGCTGATGTTGAGGCTGATGCTGATGTTGAGGCTGATGTTGAGGCTGATGTTGAGGCTGAGGCTGATGTTGAGGCTGATGCTGATGTTGAGGCTGATGTTGAGGCTGATGCTGATGTTGAGGCTGATGTTGAGGCTGATGCTGATGTTGAGGCTGATGTTGAGGCTGATGTTGAGGCTGAGGCTGATGTTGAGCTGATGTTTGTTGAGGCTGATGTTGAGGCTGATTTGAGGCTGATGTTTGATGTTGAGGCTGATGTTGTAGGCTGATTTTGAGGCTGATGCTGATTGAGGCTGATGTTGAGGCTGATGTTGATGTTTGAGGCTGATTTGAGGCTGATTTTGAGGCTGATGCTGTGTAGGCTGATGTTGAGGCTGATGTTGATGTTGAGGCTGATGTTGAGGCTGATGTTGAGGCTGATGTTGAGGCTGATGCTGATGTTGAGGCTGATGCTGATGTTGAGGCTGATGTTGAGGCTGATGTTGATGTTGAGGCTGATGTTGAGGCTGATGCTGAGGCTGATGTTGAGGCTGATGTTGAGGCTGATGCTGATGTTGAGGCTGATGTTGAGGCTGATGTTGAGGCTGATGTTGAGGCTGATGTTGAGGCTGATGCTGATGTTGAGGCTGATGTTGATGTTGAGGCTGATGTTGAGGCTGATGCTGATGTTGAGGCTGATGTTGAGGCTGATGTTGAGGCTGATGCTGATGTTGAGGCTGATGTTGAGGCTGATGTTGAGGCTGATGCTGATGTTGAGGCTGATGTTGATGTTGAGGCTGATGCTGATGAGGCTGATGCTGATGTTGAGGCTGATGTTGAGGCTGATGTTGATGTTGAGGCTGATGTTGAGGCTGATGCTGATGTTGAGGCTGATGTTGATGTTGAGGCTGATGTTGAGGCTGATGTTGATGATGTTGATGCTGATGTTGAGGCTGATGCTGATGTTGAGGCTGATGTTGATGTTGAGGCTGATGCTGATGTTGAGGCTGATGTTGATGTTGAGGCTGATGTTGATGTTGAGGCTGATGCTGATGTTGAGGCTGATGTTGATGTTGATGTTGAGGCTGATGCTGATGTTGAGGCTGATGCTGATGTTGAGGCTGATGCTGATGTTGAGGCTGATGTTGAGGCTGATGTTGATGTTGAGGCTGATGTTGAGGCTGATGTTGAGGCTGATGCTGATGTTGAGGCTGATGCTGATGTTGAGGCTGATGTTGATGTTGAGGCTGATGTTGAGGCTGATGCTGATGTTGAGGCTGATGTTGAGGCTGATGTTGAGGCTGATGCTGATGTTGAGGCTGATGTTGAGGCTGATGTTGAGGCTGATGCTGATGTTGAGGCTGATGTTGATGTTGAGGCTGATGCTGATGTTGAGGCTGATGCTGACGTTGAGGCTGATGTTGAGGCTGATGTTGATGTTGAGGCTGATGTTGAGGCTGATGCTGATGTTGAGGCTGATGTTGATGTTGAGGCTGATGTTGAGGCTGATGTTGATGATGTTGATGCTGATGTTGAGGCTGATGCTGATGTTGAGGCTGATGTTGAGGCTGATGTTGATGTTGAGGCTGATGCTGATGTTGAGGCTGATGTTGATGTTGAGGCTGATGTTGAGGCTGATGCTGATGTTGAGGCTGATGTTGAGGCTGATGTTGAGGTTGATGCTGATGTTGAGGCTGATGCTGATGTTGAGGCTGATGTTGAGGCTGATGTTGAGGCTGATGCTGATGTTGAGGCTGATGTTGAGGCTGATGCTGATGTTGAGGCTGATGTTGAGGCTGATGTTGATGTTGAGGCTGATGTTGAGGCTGATTTTGATGTTGAGGCTGATGTTGAGGCTGATGTTGAGGCTGATGTTGATGTTGAGGCTGATGTTGAGGCTGATGTTGAGGCTGAGGCTGATGTTGAGGCTGATGTTGAGGCTGATGTTGAGGCTGAGGCTGATGTTGAGGCTGATGTTGAGGCTGATGTTGAGGCTGATGTTGAGGCTGATGTTGATGTTGAGGCTGATGTTGAGGCTGATTTTGAGGCTGATGCTGATGTTGAGGCTGATGTTGAGGCTGATGTTGATGTTGAGGCTGATGTTGAGGCTGATTTTGAGGCTGATGCTGATGTTGAGGCTGATGTTGAGGCTGATGTTGATGTTGAGGCTGATGTTGATGTTGAGGCTGATGTTGAGGCTGATGTTGAGGCTGATGCTGATGTTGAGGCTGATGCTGATGTTGAGGCTGATGTTGAGGCTGATGTTGATGTTGAGGCTGATGTTGAGGCTGATGTTGATGATGTTGATGCTGATGTTGAGGCTGATGCTGATGTTGAGGCTGATGTTGAGGCTGATGTTGATGTTGAGGCTGATGTTGAGGCTGATGCTGATGAGGCTGATGCTGTTGTTGAGGCTGATGCTGATGTTGAGGTTGAGGCTGATGTTGAGGTTGAGGCTGATGTTGAGGCTGATGTTGAGGCTGATGCTGATGTTGAGGCTGATGCTGATGTTGAGGCTGATGCTGATGTTGAGGCTGAGGCTGATGTTGAGGCTGATGCTGATGTTGAGGCTGAGGCTGATGTTGAGGCTGATGCTGATGTTGAGGCTGATGCTGATGTTGAGGCTGATGTTGAGGCTGATGTTGAGGCTGAGGCTGATGTTGAGGCTGATGCTGATGTTGAGGCTGATGTTGAGGCTGATGTTGAGGCTGATGTTGAGGCTGAGGCTGATGTTGAGGCTGATGTTGAGGCTGATGCTGATGTTGAGGCTGATGCTGATGTTGAGGCTGATGCTGATGTTGAGGCTGATGTTGAGGCTGATGCTGATGTTGAGGCTGATGCTGATGTTGAGGCTGATGCTGATGTTGAGGCTGATGTTGAGGCTGATGTTGAGGCTGATGCTGATGTTGAGGCTGATGTTGAGGCTGATGCTGATGTTGAGGCTGATGTTGAGGCTGAGGCTGATGTTGAGGCTGATGTTGAGGCTGATGTTGAGGCTGAGGCTGATGCTGAGGCTGATGCTGATGTTGAGGCTGATGCTGATGTTGAGGCTGATGTTGATGTTGAGGCTGATGTTGAGGCTGAGGCTGATGTTGAGGCTGATGCTGATGTTGAGGCTGATGTTGAGGCTGAGGCTGATGTTGAGGCTGATGTTGAGGCTGAGGCTGATGTTGAGGCTGATGTTGAGGCTGAGGCTGATGTTGAGGCTGAGGCTGATGTTGAGGCTGAGGCTGATGCTGATGTTGAGGCTGATGTTGATGTTGAGGCTGATGTTGAGGCTGATGTTGAGGCTGATGCTGATGTTGAGACTGAGGCTGATGTTGAGGCTGATGTTGAGGCTGATGTTGAGGCTGATGCTGATGTTGAGGCTGATGTTGAGGCTGATGCTGATGTTGAGGCTGATGCTGATGTTGAGGCTGATGTTGATGTTGAGGCTGATGCTGATGAGGCTGATGCTGATGTTGAGGCTGATGTTGAGGTTGAGGCTGATGTTGAGGTTGAGGCTGATGTTGAGGCTGAGGCTGATGTTGAGGCTGATGCTGATGAGGCTGATGCTGTTGTTGAGGCTGATGCTGATGTTGAGGTTGAGGCTGATGTTGAGGTTGAGGCTGATGTTGAGGCTGATGTTGAGGTTGAGGCTGATGTTGAGGTTGAGGCTGATGTTGAGGCTGATGCTGATGTTGAGGCTGATGTTGAGGTTGAGGCTGATGTTGAGGTTGAGGCTGATGTTGAGGCTGATGTTGAGGTTGAGGCTGATGTTGAGGTTGAGGCTGATGTTGAGGCTGATGCTGATGTTGAGGCTGATGCTGATGTTGAGGCTGAGGCTGATGTTGAGGCTGATGCTGATGTTGAGGCTGATGCTGATGTTGAGGCTGATGTTGAGGCTGATGCTGATGTTGAGGCTGATGCTGATGTTGAGGCTGATGTTGAGGCTGATGCTGATGTTGAGGCTGATGCTGATGTTGAGGCTGATGTTGAGGCTGATGTTGAGGCTGATGTTGAGGCTGATGCTGATGTTGAGGCTGATGCTGATGTTGAGGCTGATGTTGAGGCTGAGGCTGATGTTGAGGCTGATGTTGAGGCTGATGCTGATGTTGAGGCTGATGCTGATGTTGAGGCTGATGTTGATGTTGAGGCTGATGTTGAGGCTGATGTTGAGGCTGATGCTGATGTTGAGGCTGATGTTGAGGCTGATGCTGATGTTGAGGCTGATGCTGATGTTGAGGCTGATGCTGATGTTGAGGCTGATGTTGAGGCTGATGTTGAGGCTGATGCTGATGTTGAGGCTGATGTTGAGGCTGATGCTGATGTTGAGGCTGATGTTGAGGCTGAGGCTGATGTTGAGGCTGATGTTGAGGCTGAGGCTGATGTTGAGGCCGATGCTGATGTTGAGGCTGATGCTGATGTTGAGACTGATGTTGAGGCTGATTCTGATGTTGAGGCTGATGCTGATGTTGAGGCCGATGCTGATGTTGAGGCTGATGCTGATGTTGAGGCTGATGTTGAGGCTGATGTTGATGTTGAGGCTGATGTTGATGTTGAGGCTGATGTTGATGTTGAGGCTGAGGCTGATGTTGAGGCTGATGTTGAGGCTGATGTTGATGTTGAGGCTGATGTTGAGGCTGATGTTGAGGCTGATGTTGATGTTGAGGCTGATGTTGATGTTGAGGCTGATGCTGATGTTGATGCTGATGTTGAGGCTGATGTTGAGGCTGATGCTGATGTTGAGGCTGATGTTGATGTTGAGGCTGATGTTGAGGCTGATGTTGAGGCTGATGCTGATGTTGAGGCTGATGTTGATGTTGAGGCTGATGTTGAGGCTGATGCTGATGTTGATGCTGATGTTGATGTTGAGGCTGATGTTGAGGCTGATGTTGAGGCTGATGCTGATGTTGAGGCTGATGTTGATGTTGAGGCTGATGTTGAGGCTGATGCTGATGTTGATGCTGATGTTGAGGCTGATGTTGAGGCTGATGCTGATGTTGAGGCTGATGTTGATGTTGAGGCTGATGTTGAGGCTGATGTTGATGTTGAGGCTGATGTTGAGGCTGATGTTGAGGCTGAGGCTGATGTTGAGGCTGAGGCTGATGTTGAGGCTGATGTTGATGTTGAGGCTGATGTTGATGTTGAGGCTGATGCTGATGTTGATGCTGATGTTGAGGCTGATGTGAGGCTGATGCTGATGTTGAGGCTGATGTTGATGTTGAGGCTGATGTTGAGGCTGATGTTGAGGCTGATGCTGATGTTGAGGCTGATGTTGATGTTGAGGCTGATGTTGAGGCTGATGTTGATGTTGAGGCTGATGTTGAGGCTGATGTTGAGGCTGAGGCTGATGTTGAGGCTGAGGCTGATGTTGAGGCTGATGCTGAGGCTGATGTTGAGGCTGATGTTGATGTTGAGGCTGATGTTGAGGCTGATGTTGAGGCTGATGCTGATGTTGAGGCTGATGTTGATGTTGAGGCTGATGTTGAGGCTGATGCTGATGTTGATGCTGATGTTGAGGCTGATGTTGAGGCTGATGCTGATGTTGAGGCTGATGTTGATGTTGAGGCTGATGTTGAGGCTGATGTTGATGTTGAGGCTGATGTTGAGGCTGATGTTGAGGCTGAGGCTGATGTTGAGGCTGAGGCTGATGTTGAGGCTGATGCTGAGGCTGATGTTGAGGCTGATGCTGATGTTGAGGCTGATGCTGATGTTGAGGCTGATGCTGATGTTGAGGCTGATGTTGAGGCTGATGTTGAGGCTGATGTTGAGGCTGATGTTGATGTTGAGGCTGATGTTGAGGCTGATGTTGAGGCTGATGTTGATGTTGAGGCTGATGCTGATGTTGAGGCTGATGCTGATGTTGAGGCTGATGTTGAGGCTGATGTTGAGGCTGATGTTGATGTTGAGGCTGATGTTGAGGCTGATGTTGAGGCTGATGTTGATGTTGAGGCTGATGTTGATGTTGAGGCTGATGTTGAGGCTGATGTTGATGTTGAGGCTGATGTTGAGGCTGATGTTGAGGCTGATGTTGAGGTTGATGTTGAGGCTGATGTTGAGGCTGATGTTGATGTTGAGGCTGATGTTGAGGTTGAGGCTGATGTTGAGGCTGATGCTGATGTTGAGGCTGATGTTGAGGCTGATGTTGATGTTGAGGCTGATGTTGAGGCTGATGTTGATGTTGAGGCTGATGTTGATGTTGAGGCTGATGTTGAGGCTGATGTTGAGGCTGATGTTGAGGCTGATGTTGAGGTCGAGGCTGATGTTGAGGCTGATGTTGAGGTTGAGGCTGATGTTGAGGTTGAGGCTGATGTTGAGGCTGATGTTGATGTTGAGGCTGATGTTGAGGCTGATGTTGAGGCTGATGTTGAGGCTGAGGCTGATGTTGAGGCTGATGTTGAGGTTGAGGCTGATGTTGAGGCTGATGTTGATGTTGAGGCTGATGTTGAGGCTGATGTTGATGTTGAGGCTGATGTTGAGGCTGATGCTGATGTTGAGGCTGATGTTGATGTTGAGGCTGATGTTGAGGCTGAGGCTGATGTTGAGGCTGATGTTGAGGCTGATGTTGAGGTTGAGGCTGATGTTGAGGCTGATGTTGAGGCTGATGTTGAGGCTGATGTTGATGTTGAGGCTGATGTTGAGGCTGATGTTGAGGTTGAGGCTGATGTTGAGGCTGATGTTGATGTTGAGGCTGATGTTGAGGCTGATGTTGAGGCTGATGTTGATGTTGAGGCTGATGTTGATGTTGAGGCTGATGTTGATGTTGAGGCTGAGGCTGATGTTGAGGCTGATGTTGAGGCTGATGTTGATGTTGAGGCTGATGTTGAGGCTGATGTTGAGGCTGATGTTGATGTTGAGGCTGATGTTGATGTTGAGGCTGATGCTGATGTTGATGCTGATGTTGAGGCTGATGTTGAGGCTGATGCTGATGTTGAGGCTGATGTTGATGTTGAGGCTGATGTTGAGGCTGATGTTGAGGCTGATGCTGATGTTGAGGCTGATGTTGATGTTGAGGCTGATGTTGAGGCTGATGCTGATGTTGATGCTGATGTTGATGTTGAGGCTGATGTTGAGGCTGATGTTGAGGCTGATGCTGATGTTGAGGCTGATGTTGATGTTGAGGCTGATGTTGAGGCTGATGCTGATGTTGATGCTGATGTTGAGGCTGATGTTGAGGCTGATGCTGATGTTGAGGTTGAGGCTGATGTTGAGGCTGATGTTGAGGCTGATGTTGAGGTTGAGGCTGATGTTGAGGCTGATGTTGAGGCTGATGTTGAGGCTGATGTTGAGGCTGAGGCTGATGTTGAGGCTGATGTTGATGTTGAGGCTGATGTTGATGTTGAGGCTGATGCTGATGTTGATGCTGATGTTGAGGCTGATGTTGAGGCTGATGCTGATGTTGAGGCTGATGTTGATGTTGAGGCTGATGTTGAGGCTGATGTTGAGGCTGATGCTGATGTTGAGGCTGATGTTGAGGCTGATGTTGAGGCTGATGTTGAGGCTGATGCTGATGTTGATGCTGATGTTGAGGCTGATGTTGAGGCTGATGCTGATGTTGAGGCTGATGTTGATGTTGAGGCTGATGTTGAGGCTGATGTTGATGTTGAGGCTGATGTTGAGGCTGATGTTGAGGCTGAGGCTGATGTTGAGGCTGAGGCTGATGTTGAGGCTGATGCTGATGTTGATGATGTTGAGGCTGATGTTGAGGCTGAGGCTGATGTTGAGGCTGATGTTGAGGCTGATGTTGAGGCTGATGTTGAGGCTGAGGCTGATGCTGATGTTGAGGCTGATGTTGAGGCTGATGCTGAGGCTGATGTTGAGGCTGATGTTGAGGCTGATGTTGAGGCTGATGCTGATGTTGAGGCTGAGGCTGATGTTGAGGCTGATGCTGATGTTGAGGCTGAGGCTGATGTTGAGGCTGATGTTGAGGCTGATGTTGAGGCTGAGGCTGATGTTGAGGCTGATGCTGAGGCTGATGTTGAGGCTGATGCTGATGTTGAGGCTGATGCTGATGTTGATGCTGATGTTGAGGCTGATGCTGATGTTGAGGCTGATGTTGAGGCTGATGTTGAGGCTGATGTTGAGGCTGATGTTGATGTTGAGGCTGATGTTGAGGCTGATGTTGAGGCTGATGTTGATGTTGAGGCTGATGCTGATGTTGATGCTGATGTTGAGGCTGATGTTGAGGCTGATGCTGATGTTGATGCTGATGTTGAGGCTGATGCTGATGTTGAGGCTGATGTTGAGGCTGATGTTGATGCTGATGTTGAGGCTGATGCTGATGTTGAGGCTGATGTTGAGGCTGATGTTGAGGCTGATGTTGAGGCTGATGTTGATGTTGAGGCTGATGTTGAGGCTGATGTTGAGGCTGATGTTGATGTTGAGGCTGATGTTGATGTTGAGGCTGATGTTGAGGCTGATGTTGATGTTGAGGCTGAGTTGAGGCTGATGTTGAGGCTGATGTTGAGGTTGATGTTGAGGCTGATGTTGAGGCTGATGTTGATGTTGAGGCTGATGTTGAGGTTGAGGCTGATGTTGAGGCTGATGCTGATGTTGAGGCTGATGTTGAGGCTGATGTTGATGTTGAGGCTGATGTTGAGGCTGATGTTGATGTTGAGGCTGATGTTGAGGCTGATGTTGAGGCTGATGTTGAGGCTGATGTTGAGGCTGATGTTGAGGTCGAGGCTGATGTTGAGGCTGATGTTGAGGTTGAGGCTGATGTTGAGGCTGATGTTGAGGTTGAGGCTGATGTTGAGGCTGATGTTGATGTTGAGGCTGATGTTGAGGCTGATGTTGAGGCTGATGTTGAGGTTGAGGCTGATGTTGAGGCTGATGTTGAGGTTGAGGCTGATGTTGAGGCTGATGTTGATGTTGAGGCTGATGTTGAGGCTGATGTTGATGTTGAGGCTGATGTTGATGCTGATGCTGATGTTGAGGCTGATGTTGATGTTGAGGCTGATGTTGAGGCTGATGTTGAGGTTGAGGCTGATGTTGAGGCTGATGTTGATGTTGAGGCTGATGTTGAGGCTGATGTTGATGTTGAGGCTGATGTTGAGGCTGATGTTGATGTTGAGGCTGATGTTGAGGCTGATGTTGAGGCTGATGTTGAGGCTGATGTTGAGGTTGAGGCTGATGTTGAGGCTGATGTTGAGGCTGATGTTGAGGCTGATGTTGAGGCTACCATAATGACAATCATGATAGCCATGATGATTCTTTAGGTTAGGGCAGGAGTCAGCATAGCTTTTTTGCTGCTGCTGCACTTTCTGAAAAGGTAATTGAACTGCTCCCATCTCTTATCGTTCCTCCTTTCCAACAGCTACAGTGATGCTGATCCATTAAATACACAACAGGAAATAACGGGGAACGTTTGTGTCTTACATCAACATGTGCGATCAAAGTTTATTTACCACCTAATACCTGTCCAGGTTTGTGGCATGTGCTGCGTCTTCACCAGCAGAGGGGGGTAGACCAGAGGAAAGCACTCAAAACACTGACTGACTGACTGACTGCTTCCACACTCAGAACGTGCACATAGATACAGAAAGTGCACGTGACACACACATAAACAGGTTTGACACAATGCTGTAAAATTATTTCAGTATTTTCATTCATTGTAAATGAATCCATATTTGATCTTACTGGCCTTGATTTAATTTGTAAGCTACAGCTGTGTGCACATGCAAACATGTGCACGTGCACACTTTTGCATGTGCACATATTGCAACGTGTCCGTCCTACATGGTCTCTCACTGCCCACTGTCACGCAGTCACTGTTCACAGTACAGTCGTTGCCACAGCAACCAGGATCAGCAACAACAACACAAAACGCTCCAGGAAGTGTGTTGAGCAAGAGATGATCTCATTTCCTGGAGGTGTTAGCCTCTGCCAGCAGGTGGCAGCAGAGAGGTGGTGAACCGCCTGCACAACATGTTCACATCAAATTCACGTCATCTGCTCACCTGTCACACCTGTGCTGAATCATCATCGTTGTCCAGGCCTTCAGTGATGTCCTCCCTCCATGGACACTCGAGCTTCCCCTCAGCCGACCCCTTTGACCGGAGGCACAGTTGTGACACCTGTGAACGCACAAAGACGAGGGTTGAAATGTAAGACGAGGGTTGAGGGACAGAACTGGGCTCCAGCCTCACACATCCCATCACCTTAACATAGACTAGTGGAGCAGCACTTCATTCCCAAGGTAATTAAAATCAGTCATTTTTTACAAAGTTCAACAAAAGTATGCTATCTGAGATTAAACTGCGTTTTCTCTGGTTCAAATACCACCAACAAGATGATGGGGAAACAAACTACTACCTGAAAATCAAAGTAAACACAATATTTGTTTTTGAGATGTGCAAGAGAAAACGATGTTGGCGCAGCTGTGACTGAAGTCAAATACTCATGAACCAAAATCAAAAAATACAGCGATAAATGTGGAAGCTAGCAGATCTGTAGCTCAGGTAGTTTGCAAAGCTGCACATCTCAGCTTCTCTCCACAGCTGCAGGACGCCTGCATGTCAGCCAAAGACCTTCTTCCTCTGACCCCCTAACCCTGACCCCAACCCTAACCTTCTAACCCTAACCCTAACCCTGACCCCAACCCTAACCCTAACCTTTCTAACCCTAACCCCCTAACCCTGACCCCAACCCTAACCCTAACCTTTCTAACCCTAACCCTAACCCTGACCCCAACCCTAACCCTTCTAACCCCAACCTTTCTAACCCTAACCCTTCTAACCCTAACCCTGACCCCAACCCTAACCCTGACCCCAACCCTAACCCTTCTAACCCTAACCCTAACCCTGACCCCAACCCTAACCCTTCTAACCCTAACCTTTCTAACCCTAACCCTAACCTTCTAACCCTAACCTTTCTAACCCTAACCTTTCTAACCCTAACCCTTCTAACCCTAACCCTGACCCCAACCCTAACCCTTCTAACCCTAACCCTTCTAACCCTAACCCTAACCTTTCTAACCCTAACCCTAACCCTTCTAACCCTAACCCTAACCTTTCTAACCCTAACCCTAACCCTTCTAACCCTAACCCTTCTAACCCTAACCCTAACCTTTCTAACCCTAACCCTTCTAACCCTAACTCTTCTAACCCTTCTAACCCTAACCCTAACCTTTCTAACCCTAACCCTCCTAACCCTAACCCTAACCCTTCTAACCCTAACCCTAACCTTTCTAACCCTAACCCTCCTAACCCTAACCCTTCTAACCCTAACTCTTCTAACCCTAACCCTTCTAACCCTAACCCTAACTCTTCTAACCCTACCCCTAACTCTTCTAACCCTACCCCTAACCTAACCCTAAGCCCCCTAACCCTAACCCTAACCCTTCTAACCCTAACTCTTCTAACCCTACCCCTAACCTAACCCTAACCCTAACCCTAACTCTTCTAACCCTAACTCTTCTAACCCTACCCCTAACCTAACCCTAACCCTAACCCTTCTAACTCTTCTAACCCTAACCCTTCTAACCCTAACCCTAACCCTAACCTTTCTAACCCTAACCCTCCTAACCCTAACCCTAACCCTTCTAACCCTAACCCTAACCCTAACCTTTCTAACCCTAACCCTCCTAACCCTAACCCTTCTAACCCTAACTCTTCTAACCCTAACCCTTCTAACCCTACCCCTAACTCTTCTAACCCTACCCCTAACTCTTCTAACCCTACCCCTAACCTAACCCTAACCCCCCTAACCCTTCTAACTCTTCTAACCCTAACTCTTCTAACCCTACCCCTAACCTAACCCTAACCCTTCTAACCCTTCTAACCCTAACTCTTCTAACCCTAACCCTAACCCTAACCCTTCTAACCCTTCTAACCCTTCTAACCCTTCTAACCCTTCTAACCCTAACCCTTCTTTCTGTGTGTCCCTCAACGTTCTGCTGCTTCAGAAGGTCTCGGGCAGACATCACAGCACCTGACAGCATCAGCCAGGTGAAATGTGATTGGATAAAACCCCATAATATACAATACTGGAAGCTGAAGTAGATGTCAAATAAAAGAACAATTTTATTGATCATAAATTTGTTGGATTGTTTCCTATGTTTAAGCCAGCAGAGAAGGCGTGTTGGCCCAGACGGATCAGGCATGAATGGAACACGTAGGGCAGAGAACGATGTGACGTATGGCCGCCATCGTTCAGCAGCACGTAGCGCTGGATTTGGTATCTTTAGATGGGAGTGAAGATAGGCCGGATGACAAATGGCAGCTGTTTCCTCCTGGGAGAGGAATCTCCCTGCAGCCATTCATAAATACACCTAGTGCACAACAAGACAGCCATGTGTGCGCGCACGTGCGTCTCTGTGTATCCACACTTGTGTGTGGGTGTGTGTTCCTGTACAGTACTTCCTTCATATTGAGTGCTGAAATACACTGTTGCTGGTATGTGCATCCTCACAGCAGGTTGGTTAACAGGTTTTGATCCACCCCAGCAGCATTTGAATGTATTAGAGTGACATAAACAACTGGTTTAAGACAGGTGGAGTCGGAGAAAACGGAGGAAACGAAGACAGAATTGAGCTAAATGAAAACAACAGGAGGATTTGGGCCTGAAACAGCCCCCGCCCCCCCTGGCTGATGGTCTTCTGCCATCCAGAGGTCTTTTCCTGGTGAACAGAAGTTTCTCTAGAGAAAAGAAAAGGTTATCAGCCAGTGGGGGGAAGCTGAGATATCTTTATAGTTTCCTTCCTGGATGTGAAACGATGCCTGTCTGGCATATTCAAAGATGTTCAACTCATAGTAACATTGTTTGTGTTTAGAGTCTTGTTCAGATGTTGCTCTTCATGTGGAATTTATTCATTTTCTTTCACTTTCAGGATGATTTTGGCTCTTTCTCATCACTTCTGTGCTGTGGGAAACCTTGGCAGTAATATTTAGTCAGTTTCTTGATCATAATGTGAGATCTTGTCGCACCTGTGGCGCCCCGCACACCTGGGGCGAATTAGCACCATAACGAGCCTTTTTAGTTCCCTGTGTTACGCTGCCTCCCCACCAGGTTGTCCTCTGCGGCTCTCATGACTCTCCAGCGTTTGCCCGCCCGCCCGCCCTCGACCCTGCCCGCCCGCCCTCGACCCTGCCAGTCCCCGACGCTTGGATCCACGCCGCTCCCCGGTGACTCCTGTCTGCCTTCTGCTCCTGTTAATAAAGCTGTGTTCAACCGAACTCTGGTGTCGCTCTTGGGTTCTCGTCTGGTCTCTGACAAGATGATTTCATACAAGGAGAAACCAAAATGAAGAGTCCAGCCATCAGCTCAGCTCTAGTTTCCACAGGAACGTGGCTAAAACCACTGTTGCTATGAAGGTTAAGAGTATTTAGCTGCAAATGTGTGAAAGCAGCAGCAGAAAAGCCTTCAGAGCTTCCCCACAGATGCAAGACTTCTGTTCTGGGGAGTCATCCCATAATATTACTGCTGTCTGCACACTGGCTGCCAGCTCTAATTCAATTATCAACCTGTTTTTCAAAGGAGGCCACTTGGAAATTTCATGATTACAGAAACGAATATGATGCCAGAAAAGTCTCAGTCAGTGTGAGTGAGCCAAAAACAACAGTGTGTGTTTGTGTATATGTGTGTGTATAGGTGTGTGTGTGTGTGTGAGTGAGAGAGGGTGTGTGCGTGCGTACGTGTTGAAGGACGTCGCAACATTAAATGAGGGACGAGCCAACACAACAACAGTGTGTAAATTTGTGTTCTGCTCTTAAATGCAGATGAATGTTGGATGATAAGAAGTTCTCCCCCCTAATTATGGGTTATTTTGACATGGAGAACCTTCATATTACCATTCACATCCCAGAATTAGAGTCCTGACGTTGGTGTTCTACAGGTGCTCTCTCCCATCTAATCCTGACGTTCAACTCTGGAAAGGCAAAGTGTTTCCATGGCAACAAAAAGAGTTTAAACATTAAGAAGTCTGATGCACGTCTTTATTTGGTGACCTAAAACGTGCACGTGTCATGTGGTTAGCTTAGATGGTTCTGCAGTGTGATGAACGGCCAAACGTGGTGGCCCTGCTGTGTTCCTCTCAGAGGAACTCGCTCTTCCAGGTCTTCATTCTGCTGCATGTGTGAAGGGAGCTTGTAAAGGGCTCAGGAACAACATGTATGGAGAGAGAACGCCCGAGGAACAACGTGTATGGAGAGGGAACGCCAGAGGAACAACATGTATGGAGAGAGAACGCCCGAGGAACAACGTGTATGGAGAGAAAACGCCCGAGGAACAACGTGTACGTAGAGGGAACGCCAGAGGAACAACGTGTATGGAGAGAAAACGCCCGAGGAACAACGTGTATGGAGAGAAAACGCCCGAGGAACAACGTGTATGTAGAGGGAACGCCAGAGGAACAACGTGTATGGAGAGGGAACGCCCGAGGAACAACGTGTATGGAGAGGGAACGCCAGAGAAACAACGTGTATGGAGAGGGAACGCCAGAGGAACAACGTGTATGTAGAGGGAACGCCAGAGGAACAACGTGTATGTAGAGGGAACGCCAGAGGAACAACGTGTATGGAGAGGGAACGCCAGAGAAACAACGTGTATGGAGAGGGAACGCCAGAGGAACAACGTGTATGGAGAGGGAACGCCCGAGGAACAACGTGTATGGAGAGAAAACGCCCGAGGAACAACGTGTATGGAGAGGGAACGCCCGAGGAACAACGTGTATGGAGAGAGAACGCCAGAGGAACAACGTGTATGGAGAGGGAACGCCCGAGGAACAACGTGTATGGAAAGGGAAAGCCCAGGTAACAACATGTGTGGAGAGAGAACGCCAGAGGAACAACGTGTATGGAGAGGGAACGCCCGAGGAACAACGTGTATGGAGAGGGAACGCCCGAGGAACAACGTGTATGGAGAGAGAACGCCCGAGGAACAACGTGTATGGAGAGGGAACGCCCGAGGAACAACGTGTATGGAGAGGGAACGCCCGAGGAACAACGTGTATGGAGAGAGAACGCCAGAGGAACAACGTGTATGGAGAGAAAACGCCCGAGGAACAACGTGTATGGAGAAGGAACGCCCAGGGAACAACGTGTGTGGAGAGGGAACGCCCGGGGAACAACGTGTATGGAGAGGGAACGCCCGGGGAACAACGTGTATGGAGAGGGAACGCCCGGGGAACAACGTGTATGGAGAGGGAACGCCCGGGGAACAACGTGTATGATGAGAACAACGTGATGGCGAGGGAACGCCAGAGGAACAATGTGTATGGAGAGGGAACGCCCGGGGAACAACGTGTATGGAGAGAGAACGCCCGGGGAACAACGTGTATGGAGAGGGAACGCCAGAGGAACAACATGTATGGAGAGGGAACGCCAGAGGAACAACATGTATAGAGAGGGAACGCCAGAGGAACAACGTGTATGGAGAGGGAACACCAAAGGAACAACGTGTATGGAGAGGGAACACTCGAGGAACAACGTGTATGGAGAGGGAACACCAGAGGAACAACGTGTATGGAGAGAGAACGCCCGAGGAACAACGTGTATGGAGAGGGAACGCCCGGGGAACAACGTGTATGGAGAGGGAACACCAGAGGAACAACGTGTATGGAGAGGGAACGCCCGGGGAACAACGTGTATGATGAGAACAACGTGATGGAGAGGGAACGCCCGAGGAACAACGTGATGGAGAGGGAACACCAGAGGAACAACGTGTATGATGAGAACAACATGATGGAGAGGGAACGCCAGAGGAACAATGTGTATGGAGAGGGAACGCCCGGGGAACAACGTGTATGGAGAGGGAACGCCAGAGGAACAACGTGTATGGAAAGGGAACACCGGAGGAACAACGTGTATGGAGAGGGAATGCCAGAGGAACAACGTGTATGGAGAGGGAACGCCCGAGGAACAACGTGTATGGAGAGGGAACGCCCGAGGAACAACGTGTATGGAGAGAGAACGCCAGAGGAACAACGTGTATGGAGAGAAAACGCCCGAGGAACAACGTGTATGGAGAGGGAACGCCCGGGGAACAACATGTATGGAGAGGGAACGCCCGAGGAACAACGTGTATGGAGAGAGAACGCCAGAGGAACAACGTGTATGGAGAGAAAACGCCCGAGGAACAACGTGTATGGAGAGGGAACGCCCGAGGAACAACGTGTATGGAGAGGGAACGCCCGGGGAACAACGTGTATGGAGAGGGAACGCCCGGGGAACAACGTGTATGATGAGAACAACGTGATGGCGAGGGAACGCCAGAGGAACAATGTGTATGGAGAGGGAACACCAGAGGAACAACGTGTATGGAGAGGGAACACTCGAGGAACAATGTGTATGGAGAGGGAACACCAGAGGAACAACGTGTATGGAGAGGGAACACCCGAGGAACAACGTGTATGGAGAGGGAACACCCGAGGAACAACGTGTATGGAGAGGGAACACCCGAGGAACAACGTGTATGGAGAGAGAACGCCCGAGGAACAACGTGTATGGAGAGAAAACGCCCGAGGAACAACGTGTATGTAGAGAGAACGCCCGAGGAACAACGTGTATGATGAGAACAACGTGATGGAGAGGGAACACCAGAGGAACAACGTGTATGATGAGAACAACATGATGGAGAGGGAACGCCAGAGGAACAATGTGTATGGAGAGGGAACGCCCGGGGAACAACATGTATGGAGAGGGAACACCAGAGGAACAACGTGTATGGAGAGGGAACGCCAGAGGAACAACGTGTATGGAGAGGGAACGCCCGGGGAACAACGTGTATGATGAGAACAACGTGATGGAGAGGGAACACCAGAGGAACAACGTGTATGATGAGAACAACATGATGGAGAGGGAACGCCAGAGGAACAATGTGTATGGAGAGGGAACGCCCGGGGAACAACGTGTATGGAGAGGGAACGCCAGAGGAACAACGTGTATGGAGAGGGAACACCGGAGGAACAACGTGTATGGAGAGGGAACGCCAGAGGAACAACGTGTATGGAGAGGGAACGCCAGAGGAACAACGTGTATGGAGAGGGAACGCCCGAGGAACAACGTGTATGGAGAGAGAACGCCAGAGGAACAACGTGTATGGAGAGAAAACGCCCGAGGAACAACGTGTATGGAGAGAGAACGCCAGAGGAACAACGTGTATGGAGAGAAAACGCCCGAGGAACAACGTGATGGCGAGGGAACGCCAGAGGAACAATGTGTATGGAGAGGGAACGCCAGAGGAACAATGTGTATGGAGAGGGAACGCCCGGGGAACAACGTGTATGGAGAGAGAACGCCCGGGGAACAACGTGTATGGAGAGGGAACGCCCGAGGAACAACGTGTATGGAGAGGGAACGCCAGAGGAACAACGTGTATGGAGAGGGAACGCCCGAGGAACAACGTGTATGGAGAGAGAACGCCCGGGGAACTACGTGTATGGAGAGGGAACGCCCAGGGAACAACGTGTATGGAGAGGGAACGCCCGGGGGAACAACGTGTATGATGAGAACAACGTGATGGAGAGGGAACACCAGAGGAACAACGTGTATGATGAGAACAACATGATGGAGAGGGAACGCCAGAGGAACAATGTGTATGGAGAGGGAACGCCCGGGGAACAATGTGTATGGAGAGGGAACACCAGAGGAACAACGTGTATGATGAGAACAACATGATGGAGAGGGAACGCCAGAGGAACAATGTGTATGGAGAGGGAACGCCCGGGGAACAACATGTATGGAGAGGGAACACCAGAGGAACAACGTGTATGGAGAGGGAACGCCAGAGGAACAACGTGTATGGAGAGGGAACGCCCGGGGAACAACGTGTATGATGAGAACAACGTGATGGAGAGGGAACACCAGAGGAACAACGTGTATGATGAGAACAACATGATGGAGAGGGAACGCCAGAGGAACAATGTGTATGGAGAGGGAACGCCCGGGGAACAACGTGTATGGAGAGGGAACGCCAGAGGAACAACGTGTATGGAGAGGGAACGCCAGAGGAACAACGTGTATGGAGAGGGAACGCCAGAGGAACAACGTGTATGGAGAGGGAACGCCAGAGGAACAACGTGTATGGAGAGGGAACGCCCGAGGAACAACGTGTATGGAGAGGGAATGCCCGGGGAACAACGTGTATGATGAGAACAACGTGATGGAGAGGGAACACCAGAGGAACAACGTGTATGATGAGAACAACATGATGGAGAGGGAACGCCAGAGGAACAATGTGTATGGAGAGGGAACGCCCGGGGAACAATGTGTATGGAGAGGGAACACCAGAGGAACAACGTGTATGATGAGAACAACATGATGGAGAGGGAACGCCAGAGGAACAATGTGTATGGAGAGGGAACGCCCGGGGAACAACATGTATGGAGAGGGAACACCAGAGGAACAACGTGTATGGAGAGGGAACGCCAGAGGAACAACGTGTATGGAGAGGGAACGCCCGGGGAACAACGTGTATGATGAGAACAACGTGATGGAGAGGGAACACCAGAGGAACAACGTGTATGATGAGAACAACATGATGGAGAGGGAACGCCAGAGGAACAATGTGTATGGAGAGGGAACGCCCGGGGAACAACGTGTATGGAGAGGGAACGCCAGAGGAACAACGTGTATGGAGAGGGAACGCCAGAGGAACAACGTGTATGGAGAGGGAACACCAGAGGAACAACGTGTATGGAGAGGGAACGCCCGAGGAACAACGTGTATGGAGAGGGAATGCCTGAGGAACAACGTGATGGAGAGGGAACACCAGAGGAACAACGTGTATGATGAGAACAACATGATGGAGAGGAACGCCAGAGGAACAATGTGTATGGAGAGGGAACGCCCGGGGAACAACGTGTATGGAGAGGGAACGCCAGAGGAACAACGTGTATGGAGAGGGAACGCCAGAGGAACAACGTGTATGGAGAGGGAACGCCCAGGGAACAACGTGTATGGAGAGGGAACGCCAGAGGAACAACGTGTATGGAGAGGGAACGCCAGAGGAACAACGTGTATGGAGAGGGAACGCCCGAGGAACGTGTATGGAGAGGGAACGCCCGAGGAACGTGTATGGAGAGGGAACGCCCGAGGAACGTGTATGGAGAGGGAACGCCCGAGGAACAACGTGTATGGAGAGGGAACGCCCAGAGGAACAACGTGTATGGAGAGGGAACGCCCGAGGAACAACGTGATGGAGAGGGAACGCCAGAGGAACAATGTGTATGGAGAGGGAACGCCCGGGGAACTACGTGTATGGAGAGGGAACGCCCAGGGAACAACGTGTATGGAGAGGGAACGCCCGGGGAACAACGTGTATGATGAGAACAACGTGATGGAGAGGGAACACCAGAGGAACAACGTGTATGATGAGAACAACATGATGGAGAGGGACCGCCAGAGGAACAATGTGTATGGAGAGGGAACGCCCGGGGAACAATGTGTATGGAGAGGGAACACCAGAGGAACAACGTGTATGATGAGAACAACATGATGGAGAGGGAACGCCAGAGGAACAATGTGTATGGAGAGGGAACGCCCGGGGAACAACATGTATGGAGAGGGAACACCAGAGGAACAACGTGTATGGAGAGGGAACGCCAGAGGAACAACGTGTATGGAGAGGGAACGCCCGGGGAACAACGTGTATGATGAGAACAACGTGATGGAGAGGGAACACCAGAGGAACAACGTGTATGATGAGAACAACATGATGGAGAGGGAACGCCAGAGGAACAATGTGTATGGAGAGGGAACGCCCGGGGAACAACGTGTATGGAGAGGGAACGCCAGAGGAACAACGTGTATGGAGAGGGAACGCCAGAGGAACAACGTGTATGGAGAGGGAACGCCAGAGGAACAACGTGTATGGAGAGGGAACGCCAGAGGAACAACGTGTATGGAGAGGGAACGCCCGAGGAACAACGTGTATGGAGAGGGAATGCCCGGGGAACAACGTGTATGATGAGAACAACGTGATGGAGAGGGAACACCAGAGGAACAACGTGTATGATGAGAACAACATGATGGAGAGGGAACGCCAGAGGAACAATGTGTATGGAGAGGGAACGCCCGGGGAACAATGTGTATGGAGAGGGAACACCAGAGGAACAACGTGTATGATGAGAACAACATGATGGAGAGGGAACGCCAGAGGAACAATGTGTATGGAGAGGGAACGCCCGGGGAACAACATGTATGGAGAGGGAACACCAGAGGAACAACGTGTATGGAGAGGGAACGCCAGAGGAACAACGTGTATGGAGAGGGAACGCCCGGGGAACAACGTGTATGATGAGAACAACGTGATGGAGAGGGAACACCAGAGGAACAACGTGTATGATGAGAACAACATGATGGAGAGGGAACGCCAGAGGAACAATGTGTATGGAGAGGGAACGCCCGGGGAACAACGTGTATGGAGAGGGAACGCCAGAGGAACAACGTGTATGGAGAGGGAACGCCAGAGGAACAACGTGTATGGAGAGGGAACACCAGAGGAACAACGTGTATGGAGAGGGAACGCCCGAGGAACAACGTGTATGGAGAGGGAATGCCTGAGGAACAACGTGATGGAGAGGGAACACCAGAGGAACAACGTGTATGATGAGAACAACATGATGGAGAGGGAACGCCAGAGGAACAATGTGTATGGAGAGGGAACGCCCGGGGAACAACGTGTATGGAGAGGGAACGCCAGAGGAACAACGTGTATGGAGAGGGAACGCCCAGGGAACAACGTGTATGGAGAGGGAACGCCAGAGGAACAACGTGTATGGAGAGGGAACGCCAGAGGAACAACGTGTATGGAGAGGGAACGCCCGAGGAACGTGTATGGAGAGGGAACGCCAGAGGAACAACGTGTATGGAGAGGGAACGCCAGAGGAACGTGTATGGAGAGGGAATGCCCGCGGCCAGAGGAGTTTACACAGCCTGGTGCCAGTCATCCACCTCCTCACATTTGTCCATCCAGTCCTGCTACAATAGCACCAGCTAGATGCTACTTTTTCATGCTAAGCTATTGAAACATAATAGCCACACATTGTGTCTCCTCACCTCTTTCTAGAAGAGACAGTGTGAAGATGACATTTTCTCGACATCCCCCCCCCCCCCCTTCCCCCACCGGCCACATTATCCACTGTTGATTCTAACATGAACCAGTTGTCATGAGGTCGCTGCCCTGCTTGTGATCCCGTGCAAAGATTCAGTTCTATGATGAAGAGCCTGACAGAAGGTGTCCTACTATTGGGGACGGAGGGTGTGTCCTCCGTGGAGAGGAGAGGAGAGGAGAGGAGGAGTGAGGAGAGGAGAGGAGAGGAGAGGAGGAGGAGATGAGGAGTGAGGAGAGGAGAAGAGAGGAGAGGAGAGGAGGGGAGGAGGAGAGGAGAGGAGAGGAGAGGAGAGGAGAGGAGAGGAGAGGAGAGGAGGAGGAGATGAGGAGTGAGGAGAGGAGAGGAGAGGAGAGGAGAGGAGGAGGAGATGAGGAGTGAGGAGAGGAGAGGAGAGGAGAGGAGGAGGAGATGAGGAGTGAGGAGAGGAGAAGAGAAGAGAGGAGAGGAGAGGAGGAGGAGATGAGGAGTGAGGAGAGGAGAGGAGAGGAGAGGAGGAGATGAGGAGTGAGGAGAGGAGAAGAGAGGAGAGGAGAGGAGAGGAGAGGAGAGGAGAGGAGAGGGGAGGAGGGGAGGAGGAGATGAGGAGAGGAGAGGAGAGGAGAGGAGAGGAGAGGAGAGGAGAGGAGAGGAGAGGAGAGGAGACCATGACCCAGTGGGGTACCAGAGACCTGTCAGGTGATCATGTTTCTGGACCCCGGCAGCCTCGGCCTATAGCAGCATAACTAAGATGTGACCTAATGATTAGACGACCCCCTAAGTATGATAATTTGTCTGTCTATGATAGTAACTGGAACTACAGAATTAGTGATAATAAGCTTTTTCAAAGAGGAAGGTTTTAAGTTTGATCTTAAAGTAGCGATGGAGTCAGCCTCCCGTACCTGGACCGGGAGCTGGTTCCATAGCAGGGGGGCCTGGACAGGGAGCTGGTTCCATAGCAGGGGGGCCTGGACAGGGAGCTGGTCCCATAGCAGGGGGGCCCATTCTACCCCTAGAGACTCTGGGAACCACAAGTAGACCAGCATTCAAGATTCAAGAGTTCTTTATTGATCCCTTTAGGGGGGGTCCACCAGGGAAATTAGCATCTCCAAAGATCTACAAGCATCTACAAAATTTACCACCACCATTACACCCCATTAAACCTATTAAAGATAATAAAAATAGAATAAAATAAGAAATAAAATAGAATAAATTAAAAATAGAATATGAATATAAATATAAAACTATAAAAATGTTCCAGTTCTCCTGTTGGCCCTCCTCCCCCCCAGTGAGGAGCTGAACAGTCTGATGGCTCGGGGGATGAATGAGTTCCCCAGTCTGTTGGTCCTGAACTTGGGGAGGCGTAGCCTCTGGCTGATCAGGCTTCTCTGGCTGATCAGGCTTCTCTGGCTGTGGAGGACAGTGTGCAGAGGGTGGTGGACATTGTCCATGATGCTCCGCAGCTTGTCAATAGTTCTCCTCTCTGCCACTGTCGCCAGAGGTTCCAGCTTCATCCCCACCACCGAGCTGGCCCGCCTGATCAGCTTCTCCAGCCTGGAGAGGTCCGCTTTTGTCACACTCCCCCCCAGCACACCACAGCGTAGGACAGGACGCTGGCGACCACAGACTGGTAGAACATCCAGAGGAGTTTCCTGCAGATGTTGAAGGATCTGAGTCTCCTCAGGAAGTACAGTGGGGCAAAAAAGTATTTAGTCAGTCACCAATTGTGCAAGTTCTCCCACTTAAAAAGATGAGAGAGGCCTGTAATTTTCATCATAGGTACACTTCAACTATGAGAGACAAAATGAGGGAAAAAAAATCCAGAAAATCACATTGTCTGATTTTTAAAGAATTTATTTGCAAATTATGGTGGAAAATAAGTATTTGGTCAATAACAAAAGTTCATCTCAATACTTTGTTATATACCCTTTGTTGGCAATGACAGAGGTCAAACATTTTCTGTAAGTCTTCACAAGGCTTTCACACACTGTTGCTGGTATTTTGGCCCATTCCTCCATGCAGATCTCCTCTAGAGCAGTGATGTTTTGGAATGCCCTTGCTGATGGAAGGAGATTTTCACTCAAAATCTCACGATACATGGCCCCATTCATTCTTTCCTTTACACGGATCAGTTGTCCCGGTCCCTTTGCCGAAAAACAGCCCCAAAGCATGATGTTTCCACCCCCATGCTTCACAGTAGCTATGGTGTTCTTTGGATGCAACTCAGCATTCTTTCTCCTCCAAACACGACAAGTTGAGTTTTTACCAAAAAGTTCTATTTTGGTTTCATCTGACCATATGACATTCTCCCAATCCTCTTCTGGATCATCCCAATGCTCTCTAGCAAACTTCAGACGGGCCTGGACATGTACTGGCTTAAGCAGGGGGACACGTCTGGCACTGCAGGATTTGAGTCCCTGGCGGCGTAGTGTGTTACTGATGGTAGCCTTTGTTACTTTGGTCCCAGCTCTCTGCAGGTCATTCACGAGGTCCCCCCGTGTGGTTCTGGGATTTTTGCTCACCGTTCTTGTGATCATTTTGACCCCACGGGGTGAGATCTTGCGTGGAGCCCCAGATCGAGGGAGATTATCAGTGGTCTTGTATGTCTTCCATTTTCTAATAATTGCTCCCACAGTTGATTTCTTCCCACCAAGCTGCTGACCTATTGCAGATTCAGTCTTCCCAGCCTGGTGCAGGTCTACAATTTTGTTTCTGGTGTCCTTTGACAGCTCTTTGGTCTTGGCCATAGTGTTAAACAAACAGGTTCAAACAGGTGCCATTAATACAGGTAACAAGTGGAGGACAGAGGAGCCTCTTAAAGAAGAAGTTACAGGTCTGTGAGAGCCAGAAATCTTGCTTGTTTGTAGGTGACCAAATACTTATTTTACTGAGGAATTTACCAATTAATTCATTAAAAATCCTACAATGTGATTTCCTGGATTCTTTCCCCCCATTTTGTCTCTCATAGTTGAAGTGTACCTATGATGAAAATTACTGGCCTCTCTCATCTTTTTAAGTGGGAGAACTTGCACAATTGGTGACTGACTAAATACTTTTTTGCCCCACTGTACATCCTGCGCTGGGTCTTTTTGTACAGCTGCCTCGTGTTGCTTGTCCAGTCCAGCCTGTTGTCCAGCCACAGCCCAAGATATTTGTAGGTCTGCACGCCCTCCACCTCCTCCGTTCCTATCTGAACTGGTCTAGGTCTCGGTCGGTCCCTCCCAAAGTCAATGACCAGTTCTTTGGTTTTGGAGGTGTTGAGCTGCAGGCCGTTGTTGTGGCACCAGGCAACAAAGTTCCTCACCAGGCACCAGTACTCCTCCTCTTCACCGTCTCTGATACATCCAACGATGGCTGTGTCATCAGCGAACTTCTGAATGTGACACATTTCAGAGTTGTAACAGAAGTCCGAGGTGTACAGAGTGAAGAGGATGGGGGACAGCACAGTCCCCTGTGGAGCCCCGATGCTGCTGACCACAGTGTCAGACGTGATGTCCTTCATCCTGATGAACTGCGGCCTGTCGGTGAGGTAGCTGGAGATCCAAGCAACCGGGCAGGGGTCCACTCGCATCTGTAGAAGCTTGTCCTGTAGGACAAGGGGCTGGATCGTATTGAAGGCACTCGAGAAATCCAAAAAGAGGATTCTCACTGTGCCACTCCCCTTGTCCAGATGCGAGTGGACTCGGTGCAGCAGGTAGATGATGGCGTCCTCTACACCGACCTTGTCCCGGTAGGCGAACTGTAAGGAGTCCTCAGCGTGCTGCACCTGGGGCCTGAGGAGGTTGAGGAAGAGCCGCTCCAGAGTCTTCATCAGATGTGAGGTGAGTGCCACCGGCCGGAAGTCGTTCAGCTCACTCGGTCTGTTCTTCTTGGGGACTGGAATGATGCAGGACGTCTTCCATAAGGTGGGCACTTTCCCCAGCTCCAGGCTGAGGTTGAAGACCCGTTGTAGCGGCTCCCCGAGTTCAGCAGCGCAGGTCTTGAGGAGCCGGGGGCAGACTCTATCCGGTCCAGCTGCTTTTCGGGGCCGGAGCGGTCTATTGGGCTGATAAGGTATCACTAGCTCCTCCAGGTAGGATGGAGCTAGGCCTCTGAGGACCTGGTAGGTCAAAAGAAGGGTTTTAAAAATTATTCTAAATTTAACGGGCAGCCAATGAAGCGATGCCATTGCAGGAGTCATGTGACCTCTGTGGTCAATACCTGTCAGAACTCTGGCTGCAGCATTTTGGATCAACTGGAGGCTTCTTAAAGAGTTGTTTGGACACCCTGATAATAAAGAATCACAATAGTCCAGCCTGGAAGTAACAAATGCATGGACTAACTTTTCAGCATCATGGTGGGTCAGTAGCTTCCTGATCTTTGAGATGTTCCTCAGGTGGAAAAAGGCACTAGAGACTAATTTAATGTGTGAGTTGAAGGAGAGATTTTGATCAAAAGTTACTCCAAGATTCCTCACAGAGAGACTAGATGTTAATGAGATACCATCTAGAGTGATCATGTGATCTAATCTATCCCTGAGAGGTTCAGGACCAAACACCATGACCTCAGTTTTTCCTGAGTTAAGGAGGAGGACATTTGAAGACATCCAGGACTTTATATCTTTAAGACAGGTCTGGAGCTTCACTAACTTCTGTCTCCTCTGGTGTCATGGATAAATAAAGCTGAGTGTCATCAGCATAACAATGAACATTTATCCCATGCTGATGAATAATGTTCCCTAAGGGAAGCATGTACAAGGTGAAGAGGATTGGTCCAAGTCCAGAACCTTGAGGAACTCCATGGCTAACCCTACTGTATGAGGAGGGAACACCATGGACATGAGCAAACTGGTATCTATCAGATAAATATGATCTAAACCAGTCTCGTGCTGTCCCTTTAATCCCAATCACATGTTCCAGTCTCTGTAACAGGATGCTGTGATCAACTGGATCAAAAGCAGCACTGAGGTCCAGCAGAACCAGCATAGAGACCAGTCCATGATCTGAAGCTATGAGAAGATCATTAGTAACTTTAAGAAGTGGCAAAATGGCGCTGTGCCAGGTGGCAGCCAGTAGTAGCAGCTCCCTACACTTAATTGTTCTTTTTTAAATTTTCATAGTGTTTTCTCTACTTGTTTACATTCTTTGCTATTTGGTATTTACTTTCTTTCTTTCCATTTTCAACTGGAGTATTCAGACACCATGTTCTGGAGGCTCGAATACCTTTTTCTCTGTTTTGCTGTGCTTGGGTTATTCGCGGCCTCCATCAGCTGTGCCGAGAAGCGGAGCGGTATTGTCTATACACGAGACCAGCTGATGGCTCTAAGACCACCATCCTTCGTGGCCGGAGAGAAGCCCCAAATCCCGAAGGAGGTGAGGAGGAAACAACGAGGGACTAAGGCTGGAGTTAGACAGAGGATGAAGAGGCGACGTTTTAAACCCTGCGTCCACGTGGTCATAACGGGGAATGTCAGGTCCCTGGCGAATAAGATGGACGAGCTGGAGGCGCTCACACGGACCCAGCGGGAGTACAGAGAGGCCAGTATCATGTGTTTCACGGAGACGTGGCTCCATGGACTGATACCGGACTCTAATGTGATGATCGCTGGTTTCACCACTGTGCGAGCGGACCGAGACACCACCACGGCCGGTAAGAAGAAAGGAGGGGGACTGGCCGTGTTCGTTAGCAACAGGTGGTGCAACCCGGAGCATATTCACGTCAAGGAGCACGTGCGCAGTCCCCACGTGGAACTTATTGCTATCGGACTCCGTCCATACTATTTGCCACGGGAGTTTACTAACGTCATCGCCATCACCGTTTATATTCCTCCGACCGGTAAAGCGGACTCGGCCTGTGACGTCATCCACTCTGTCACGGCTGACCTGCAGACTAAACATCCCGGAGCCTTTATCCTCATCACAGGAGACTTCAATCATGCCTCCCTTAAGTCCACTCTCCCTACATTCCACCAGTATGTCCAGTGCAGCACGAGAGACAGGAAGACTTTGGATCTACTGTATGCTAATGTCACCAATGCATACACTTCCACTGCACTCCCTCCGCTAGGCAAGTCTGACCACAATCTCGTGCTGCTCTCCCCATCATACACACCTGTGGTTCAGCAGCAACCAGTCACTGTGAGGACTGTTATGAAATGGTCTGATGGTGCCATGGACTGTCTGCGGGATGCCCTGGAGACCACCAACTGGTCTGCTCTCTGTGAACCACATGGTGAGGACCTGGATGGACTGACAGACTGTGTTTCCGACTACATCAAGTTCTGCACTGAGAACTCCGTCCCCACCAAGAAGGTACGCTGTTACCCAAACAACAAACCATGGGTGACAAGTGACCTGAAGGCCCTTTTGAATAAGAAGAAGAGGGCCTTCACTGCTGGGGACCCGGCTGAGCTCAGGAGTGTTCAGAAGGAACTGAAACGCAGTCTGAAGGAGAGCAAGGACGCCTATAGGAAGAAGCTGGAGGAGAGACTGGAGAGGAACCAGACCAGGGATGTTTGGAGTGGGAGGACGATCACTGGCTTCCAGAAGAAAGGAATACGCTCAGCTGATGGGAACGTGGACCAAGCTAATGAGTTGAACCAGTTTTTCAACAGGTTTGACTCTAGCTCCCCCTCCCCCAGCTGTCCCAATATTCCTCTGAATAACAATGGGTCCCCTTCACACCTCCCAGAGCCCCTAACTCCTCTGCCAACTTCATCCCCCTCCCCCCTGCTGACACCCTACATGGATCCCAGCATGTCACCCATCCCCCCGACAGGACTATCCTTCACGTCTGGCCAGGTGAGGAGAGAGCTGGAGAGGCTCAACCAGAGAAAGGCTGCCGGACCAGACAGCATCAGCCCACGAGTGCTGAGGAACTGCTCCAGGCAGCTGTGTGGAATACTGCAGCACCTGTTCAACCAGAGCCTTCATCTTCAGAGGATCCCAGGGCTTTGGAAGACATCCTGCCTGGTCCCGGTGCCAAAGAAGACCCATCCTGTGGCACCGAGTGACTACAGGCCAAGAGCACTGACCTCCCACATTATGAAGGTCATGGAGCGGCTGGTGCTGTCACACCTCAGACCTCTGGTGAGCCCCTTTCAGGACCCTCTGCAGTTTCAGCCCAAGGTGGGGGTTGATGACGCAGTGATATACCTGCTGCAGAGGGCTTACTCCTCCTTGGACAGACTAAACACCACAGTGCGGGTCATGTTCTTCGACTTCTCTTCTGCCTTCAACACCATCCAGCCAAGACTGCTGAGGGCGAAGTTGGAGAACATGCAGATGGATGCTCCCCTGGTTTCTTGGATCGAGGACGACCTGACAGGTCGACCACAGGTTGTGAGACTGTGGAGCTGTGGGTCCGACCCCCTGATGAGCAACACAGGGGCTCCTCAAGGAACTGTGCTCTCCCCATTCCTGTTCACCACCTACACAGCTGACTTCCAGTACCACTCTGAGACATGTCCCCTCCAGAACCACTCTGAGACATGTCCCCTCCAGAACCACTCTGAGACATGTCATCTCCAGAACCACTCTGAGACATGTCATCTCCAGAACCACCCTGAGACATGTCCCCTCCAGAACCACTCTGAGACATGTCCCCTCCAGAACCACTCTGAGACATGTCCCCTCCAGAACCACTCTGAGACATGTCATCTCCAGAACCACTCTGAGACATGTCCCCTCCAGAACCACTCTGAGACACGTCCCCTCCAGTACCACTCTGAGACATGTCATCTCCAGAACCACTCTGAGACATGTCATCTCCCGAACCACTCTGAGACATGTCCCCTCCAGAACCACTCTGAGACATGTCCCCTCCAGAACCACTCTGAGACATTTCATCTCCAGAACCACTCTGAGACATGTCCCCTCCAGAACCACTCTGAGACATGTCCCCTCCAGAACCACTCTGAGACATGTCATCTCCAGAACCACTCTGAGACATTTCATCTCCAGAACCACTCTGAGACATTTCATCTCCTCGTTGGAGACCCTGTATGTTCCCACAGTCAGCACATCTGGTGATGGTCCAGTTGTTGGGATGGCCTGGTTAGCTTTCTCTCTGATAGCTAGAACTTTATCAGTGAAGAAGCTCATGAAGTCTTCACCACTAAGGGAAGAAGAGATATGTGGATCTAAAACACTGTGACTCTAGGTTAATTTGGCCACAGTGTGAGATGAAGCCTGTTGGCAGGGACAGAGTCCAGCCCACCATCAGATCAGCTCTGGTTGTCCATGAAGGTGAGCAGAACCAGATTTCTGCATCATGAACCTCCTCTACTGCAGATTGGGCTGACAAGGAGGACAGAGGCGAGGCAAAAGAATGTGTTGCTGCAGTCCGCTGAAAACAACCCTCTGTAATTTATTTTCAGCTCAAATGCACAAAGGAAAGTCCACGCTGTTCTTTATTTCATGTTTCATTCAGCCATGTGCTAATGTGCAGCACACTGATGTAACTGCATAGCTACAAGCTAGCCTCAGCATTTAACATGGCATAGCGTGCCGATTTGAAGAGGAATGACCACTGAATGTTTTGATAGAAATGGGTGACCAATACCTATCTCAGCTCGTTCTGTACACAACCTCCCGACCCTTGGCTCTGTCCAAGCAAACACAGTCTGCACGCAATGCACAATGATTAACCCGCAGATCGTCTGTGGGGGAGCAATCACTCTCTGCAAACACAAAGGCTCGGCTTCCGGCTACACTAGCTGCTGCTTGCTTCACTCTTGTTCTAAAAACACTAAAGGTCTCTGAGTGTGAACAACTCATTGTTCATTTTCACAGAATACATAATTAGCTGAGTGGTTTTATCTAACTGCTGCACTTTGGGGTTTTATTTTCAAAACTTTATCTACAGTCTATTTTCCTGAAAGACTGGTCTATATACTATATATCTAGATCTATATGTGTGTGTGTGTGTGTGTGTGTGTGTGTGTGTGTGTGTGTGTGTCACGTGCACGTTCAACCATGACAGGAAAATAACGTGGAATGCAACATCACCTGGAAAGGAATCAAAGTGAGACCTCTTTATTGTAAAGGATCTTTGGTTTAACACACGCATGTCTGTAGTTTGGTGGACGTCTGTTGCTTTGAGC
>NC_042297.1:486458-488958 GCF_901000725.2 Takifugu rubripes
AATGTGCTTCGGCCGACGCTACGACCACGATGACCAGGAGCTGGTTAGTTTGGTTAACCTCAGCAATGAGTTTGGCAAAGTGGTGAGCAGCGGTAACCCGGCAGACTTCATCCCCGCGCTCCGATTTTTGCTGAGCAGCACAATGAAGAGTTTTGTGGACCTCAACACCCGATTCACCACTTTTGTGCAAAAGATTGTCAATGAACACTACGCAACCTTCGATAAGGTACCTTCAGAGTTCAGAATGAAACACAATGAGACATTATTCCTGACTCCAGTCTGACTTCACACATGATCTGATTGTTTTTCAGGAAAACATTCGGGACATTACGGACTCTCTCATTGACCACTGTGAGGACAGGAAGTTGGATGAGAACTCCAACATTCAGGTGTCAGATGAGAAGATTGTGGGAATTGTCAATGATCTGTTTGGAGCAGGTAGCCTGAGTTTCCTGAACATTTGATGTGATCATAGCAACAGTTACAAACGCTCACAAAGGCTTGGCTTTCTTTAGGATTTGACACCGTCTCAACTGCCCTGTCCTGGTCCATCATGTATCTGGTCACCTACCCTGATGTTCAGGAAAGACTTTATCAAGAACTGAGTAAGAAGAGCTTTTTTATACGACAGAAATCCTTGGGTTTAATAGGAAAAAGTTTTGAGTGAAAAATACATGCAAATGCTGCTTCTTGCATCCTCCTCATGAGCACGACAGGTTCAGTTCTGTTCTTTGTCTTTTCAGAGAGCAACGTGGATCAGAATCGCAAACCTCGCCTTTCCGACAAACCAAATTTACCCCTTTTGGAGGCCTTCATCCTGGAACTCTTTCGTCATTCTTCTTTCCTGCCTTTCACTATCCCTCATTGGTACGTTCCATCTCTTTGAATATGAAGATGTTTCCTTCATTCCTTAACCCTAACCCCTAACCCTAACCCTAACCCTAGCCCCCAACCCCTGACCCTAACCCTAGCCCCCAACCCCTGACCCTAACCCTAACCCTTCCTTCCTTAACCCTAACCCTCTAACCCTAACCCTAGCCCCCAACCCCTGACCCTAACCCTAGCCCCCAACCCCTGACCCTAACCCTTCCTTCCTTAACCCTAACCCTCTAACCCTAACCCTAACCCTGACCCTAACCCTTCCTTCCTTAACCCTAACCCTAACCCTCTAACCCTAACCCTAGCCCCCAACCCCTAACCCTAACCCTAGCCCCCAACCCCTGACCCTAACCCTAACCCTTCCTTCCTTAACCCTAACCCTCTAACCCTAACCCTAACCCTGACCCTAACCCTTCCTTCCTTAACCCTAACCCTAACCCTCTAACCCTAACCCTAGCCCCCAACCCCTAACCCTAACCCTAGCCCCCAACCCCTGACCCTAACCCTAACCCTTCCTTCCTTAACCCTAACCCTAACCCTCTAACCCTAACCCTAACCCTGACCCTAACCCTTCCTTCCTTAACCCTAACCCTCTAACCCTAACCCTAGCCCCCAACCCCTGACCCTAACCCTAGCCCCCAACCCCTGACCCTAACCCTTCCTTCCTTAACCCTAACCCTCTAACCCTAACCCTAACCCTAGCCCCCAACCCCTGACCCTAACCCTAACCCTTCCTTCCTTAACCCTAACCCACTAACCCTAACCCTAACCCTAACCCCTGACCCTAACCCTAACCCTTCCTTCCTTAACCCTAACCCTCTAACCCTAACCCTAACCCTAGCCCCCAACCCCTGACCCTAACCCTCTAACCCTAACCCTAACCCTGACCCCTAACCCTAACCCTGACCCCTAACCCTAACCCTAACCCTGACTAATGCGCTCTTTCATTCGCAGCACTTCCAAAGACACGTCTCTAAATGGCTACTTTATTCCGAAAGACACCTGTGTTTTCATCAATCAATGGCAGATCAACCACGATCCGTAAGTTCTTCTGAGCTCCTCCAGGATTTGTGATTAAAATAGTCTCGACTAGGACATTTCCGAGCCGCTGGCTCAGCCTGCCAACAGAGTTCTGCTGACACAGGAGGGTAACCGGTCTTGTCCACACACTCGTTTATAGAGCCTGAACACCCCCCACACACGTTTGTCCAGGCTGGATTCCATAGATCCCATAGAGCCGCTGGTCCTGTGTTTGCCCTAACCCTAACCCATTTCTTCTACAGTTTGTTATATTTCATCTTTGTGTGCTGGTTTCAGTGAGCAGTGGGAGGACCCGTCTTCCTTCAACCCAGACCGTTTCCTGAGTGCTGATGGCACCGAGGTCAACAAGGCGGAAGGGGAGAAGGTGACGACGTTTGGTATGGGGAAGCGCCGCTGCATCGGAGAGATCATTGCACGGAACGAAGTCTACCTCTTCCTGGCAATCCTGATCCAGAGGCTGCAGTTTCTCCCAATCCCAGGAGAGACCGTGGACATGACCCCAGAGTATGGTCTGACCATGAAGCACAAGGACTGTCGTTTGAAAGCCAGAATGCGAACAAGGGACGAACAGTGACTTCAC